>NC_091322.1:34162949-34450449 GCF_038502225.1 Cherax quadricarinatus | reverse complement strand
ACCACACCCCAATGATTAATGCTAGATTCTCGCCCTACCATCTGCATGTCAGCGTAAATCGCAGTTCGTCAGACCAGGCGACGTTTTTCCAGTCTTCAGCTGTCCAGTTTTGGTGAGCCTGTGCCCACTGTAGCCTCAGTTTCCTATTCTTAACTGACAGGAGTGGAACTCGGTACGGTCTGCTGCTATAGCCCATCCACTTCACTGTTTAATGTGTTGTGTGTTCAGAGATGCTCTTCAGCATAATATTGTTGTAACGTGTGGTTATTTAAATTACTGCCACCTCTTTGTCAGCTTGAACCAGTCTAGTCATTCTCCTCTGACCTCTCTCATTAACAAGGAGTTTTCATCCACAAAACTGCTGCTCGCCGGATGTTCTTTGTTTTTCACATTTCCTGCAAACTCTAGAGATTGTTGTGTGTGAAATTCTCAGATCAGTTTCTAAGATACTGAAACCACACCATCTGACACCAACAATCATTGTACGGTCAAAGTCACTTAGATTACCTTTCTTCCCTATTATGATGTTTGGTCTAAACAACTTAACCTTTTGACCATGTCTGCCTGTTTTTAGACACTAAGGTGCTTCAAGCTCATTGGATATTTACATTAACGAGCAGGTGTGCAAGCTTACCTAATAAAGTGGCCACCGAGTGCACATATGTAATATCAATTTCGTTAACTGTGTAAGTTGTCGTCTTTGCATCCCATTAATAACGGCATATATAAAATTGTATTTTTTAATGGGGGAGGGAAAGTGGTTTTTTGCTCATTATCGCTAAATTTATGGATCAGTTCATTGATGGATCGCAGACTTTTGTATTGTTATTTTTTGGATGGCGGAATTGTTTCTTGGGAGAGAGAGAGAGAGAGGGGGAGAGACTCTCCAGTGAAATGCCATTGTATAATTATAACCTGTATACAGTTTAGTAACTGCTTGCCTGCACTTACCATCCACCCTCTGCTGCCCGCCGCCCACTACCTGCCGCCCATCATCTACCGCATACGACCTATCACCCACCACTCCTCTTCCTATATCTCCCCCCCCCCCCGCCCACAACCTGCCACCCATCACCCGGTAGACCACTTTCAGCACTCCTGCCATCTGGGTTACGGAGCATAAAGCTGTGTGGAAAAGCTCCTGGGTTATGTGTGGGTTAACGTTAGCGCCAGCAACACTTAATAACTGGTATATATCATTAATGTAAAAAGCACCTTTGATGGCACATGGTGGTAATTAAAATCGCTTGTGTTTCCTGGCCTAGAGTATTCTTCAGTGGTGAGTGTTACATTCAAGGCAGGTGAGATATCAGAAGTGGATTAAGTACAGAGATCATTTACGACCTGAATAGAGCCAATAAATTACTGTGAACGTCCCAGAGAGGAAAAATACGTATTATATACGTGGAAGGTGCTAGAGGGTCTAGTCCCAAATATTCACACACTGCTATAACAGCATACTGGGTGAATGATATGAGAGAAGATGTAAACTAAATCCAGTGAATAGCAGGGGAGCCGTAGGCACAATTCGAAAATATTTTTTATCAATATTCATGGTCCCAGACTATTCAAAGTCGTACCAGAAGATACCAGAAACACTACCGAATGGCAATCCAACCAGGCTGTGATACATATGTGGGCCAGCGGGACGCCAGCAGCAACAGCCTGGTTGACTAGGCAAGCACCTGACAAGCCTAGCTCAGGGCCGGGTTCCGGGAGTAGAAAAACTCTGGAAATCAATCAAAGGTATATTAAAAGTAAAGATATGTTGTGACATTGACGTACAGCCAGAGGTTAGTGTTGAAGTTTGATAGTAGAGGTGGGATGGGTGGTGTTGAGATAGGAAGGAATGAAGGATGTGAAGTAGAGGAGTAGAAGGAAGAAGGTAGGGGGTGAGGAGAGAATGAATGGGAGAGAGGGAGATAGGAGGAAGGAGAGAGATGTATGATGGATGGTTACACCTGAACCCGGAAGTGAACTACACCAGCACCTCCTCTCTGATGACTTACCTACCTACCTGCCCACCCAATCTACTTACCTACCTACCTGCCCACCCAATCTACTCACCAGCCCATTCGCCCACCAGCCCAATCGCCCCACTTGACCATCTGCTCACATGTCCACCCACCCTCCTTCCCACTACTTTCCCACCCACCACCTCCCCAAAACGACTAGTGATTTACTAAATGTGAAAGAAATGATGGAAGAGAGGGGACCAAAAAAGAATTGTACCACCCTGGGCAACACGGTTTTGGAGCGGGTCGCTCCAAAACCGTGTTGCCCACTTTTACGATAGTCTAGAATGCACTGCCAGAATGTAGATGTAGACTTTGCAAAAGCCTTCGACAGCTGTATTCACGGCTCAGTAACACACAATATGCGTGCAAAGGAATAACAAGTCGGATGTAAAGTGTAATAGTGACCAAGGTATAAATCAGAGGCAGCCATAGTAAAAAGCTGTTCCTCAAGGTGACCAGTTGGGCTGTGGTTAGTGCATCGGTTTGCGTGCTGCCATCAGTAACAGCCTGGTTGATCTACCGCGAGGCCTGGTCACGGTCCGGGCCGCGGGGGCGTTGACCCCCGGATCACCCTCCAGGTAAGATACACTAATTCTCTTTCGCATTCTCATGTCCAACGTGAAGACGTAAATCATAAACTGTCAGCCTTTGCAGACGAGGACACAACACATCTCCAAGTTGACGTAAATCAGGTCTCGCAGTTGGCTACGGAAAATAATATGTTTCCGGAGGAGAAATTTCCGTTACTCCGCTATGGAAAGGTGTATATAACAAATTTAAACATGTCTATAGAGCGGAAGAGGAATATGAGGAACGTATGAGTGATAATGTCAGATCTTATAGTCATGGATCCAACGATGTTGCTAACACAAACTCAGGGAAATTGATAAATTAGATTTAAAGAACTTTTAAAACAAGAGATACGTTTTTCTTTCTCTAGAGTGGAACATTGCTTCACACCAACAGCCCACTTTAAAGTGGGCGAAATCGCAGAACTAAAGAATGTACAGAGAACTTTCACTGCACTGCATGTACGGTATAAGTTCAATCAAGCACCTACATCAATATTACCGCATGAAGTCCCTCTCTGGAATGTAGGAGTAAATATATCGCGAGAGAAAGAGGCTCGACAGACGGTGCATAATACCTCCAGTGGAAGGCAGGGGTGTACTAACACATAACTCAGTAAGTACAGTTAGCTCCAACAGCCTAGTTAATTAGGGCATTCACTAGGAGGCCTGGTCTGGGACCTGGCCACGAGGACGGTCCCCCCCCCCCCCCGAATCATCATCAGGTATCCTTCGGGTTCGGTTAAGGGAAGGAAGGATGAAGGAATATGAGGGAGTATTTTAGTGCAGAAACTGAAGGAGGAAGGTAAATGATAACCACCGTATTAAAGATAAAGAAAATGAGGATAAATAAGGTAGGAAACAAAAAGTAATGATAAGAAAGGTTGGACTTAAAAGATTTAATGAAATAATATTATGAAGAAAATGCTCGTCATTTAAGCTTGAAAAATAAGGTAGAAAATAAATTAAAAATTTTCCCCCAGGGTGCAGGAGATAAGAAATATAATTTATTAACCGGAGACACGAGCAATGATGATAAATTGGCGGGGCAAGGAAGGAGACTGATAAGTTACATCAGGATCAGCAGTTAACCCCAGGCCGGGCTGCCACGATAGACAAACTCTCGATACCAGTCACAGGTAAATACAGCTTAAAGAGTATTATCCGTCTGTGTTATCCATCCTTCATGCGCCATTACTGCTTCCTCCTCGACCTCATCCGTTTTTAATTCTGTCCGGTGTTTTATTTTGTCCGGTCATATGCAGTGTGCACGTATGTGCTACCAGCAACAATATGAAATTTATGTAATATATAAACAAACTAGGGAACGGGTGGGGTTTGAACCCATGGCGAGTGAGTCTTTCAAACCCCACCCGTTCCTTGGCTTGTTTGCAATGGTGTTATTACGAGTTCGTGAGTTATGTAACATTTATGTAGTGTTTATAGAGGTAAAATGTAGAATGCGTATAAAGCAGTGTTGTTTCGCTGATTTGTGTTTGCAGTTATGGAGACATAGTTCCTGGTCCCGTGTTTTAGATCACTTTGAATGGACGCACTGACTTCTTGTCTCCTGGGCCTTATCATGTCTGTTCTTGAAGCTGTGTATCGAGTTTGCCTCCAAACATTGACAATAAGGAAATGGGTGAAATGCTGAAGTCACAGTCCGACTCTGTATTCAGTGAACCACTCATCAATCTAGTAGGCGAGAAAGGTACATAATAATTTGCATCTGGAAAATCCTGGAAGGACTGGTCCCAAACTCGAACACAGAAATCAATCCATATGGCAACAAGAGACTTGGCAGAATGTGCAAAATCCATCCAATAAAAGGGAGAGGCGCGACGAGTACACACAGTCCAACATAGACACTACAAGGTTAAATCCAGCATGAACCACTTGTACAGTGTATGTTGTCTCCCTCTCACTCTTATCTGCTCCCCATACAAAGACCCCTCTGTACCCCCACAAAGATTCCCCTGTACCCCCACAAAGACCCCTCTGTACCCCCACAAACATTCCTCTGTACCCCCACAAAGACCCCTCTGTACCCCCACAAAGACCCCTCTGTACCCCCACAAAGACCCCTCTGTACCCCCACAAACACCCCTCTGTACCCCCACAAACACACCTCTGTACCCCCACAAACACCCCTCTGTACCCCCACAAACACCCCTCTGTACCCCCACAAACACCCCTCTGTACCCCCACAAACACCCCTCTGTACCCCCACAAACACCCACCTGTACCCCCACAAACACCCACCTGTACCCCCACAAACACCCCCTCTGTACCCCCACAAACACCCCCTCTGTACCCCCACAAACACCCCCTCTGTACCCCACAAACACCCTCTCTGTACCCCCACAAACACCCCTCTGTACCCCCACAAACACCCTCTCTGCACCCCCACAAACACCCCCTCTGTACTCCCACAAATACCCCTCCGTACCCCCACAAACACCCTCACAAACACCCTTCTGTATCCCCACAAACACCCACCTGTACCCCACAAACACCCTCTCTGTACCCCCACAAACACCCTCTTTGTACCCCCACAAACACCCCCTCTGTACCTCCACAAACACCCACCTGTACCCCCACAAACACCCCTCTGTACCCCCACAAACACCCCTCTGTATCCCCACAAACACCCACCTGTACCCCCACAAACACCCCTCTGTATCCCCACAAACACCCACCTGTACCCCCACAAACACCCTCTTTGTACCCCCACAACCACCCACTCTGGACCCCCACAAACACCCCCTCCGTACCCCCACAAACACCCCTCCGTACCCCCACAACACTCTCAGCAATCATGGCTTGACTCCTGTGTCCAGCTCTCTCCCCTACAAATTGAATTTTTGGCGGGAGGGGCTTAAAATGTTCACAATCCTTTATCCCATTGTCGGAAACTTTTTTATTTTTTCCGTGTCAGGTGGGAACCAATCAGCCTCAACCAGGCTACGAGTCATACAATATTCTTCTTGCCACGTGGGTTGTAAGAGAGAGAAACAGTTTTACCTACATGGCCCGAATTGCTTCCTTTTGGCACCCAGGTTGAGCTCAGTTACTTCCTAGCACACACACACACACACACACAGCCTCGCCTCAAAGTTTTATTCTTCTGTTTACTTGGAGTCTACCTGGAGAGTGTTCTCAGGGTCAACGCCCTGGCAGCCCGGTCCCAGACCAGGCCTCCTTGTGGATGACCTAATCAAGAGGCTGATGATCGTAACCACACGAAGTCCAACATGAGCATTACAGCCCGACTGATCAGAGACCGATTTGAGAAACTTGTCCAGTTTTTTTCTTGAAGATAGCCAGGAGTTTGTTGGTAATACCCCGTATGAATGAAGGGAGGACGTTGAAAAGTCTTGGTCCCTTCACACTTACTGTGTTATTCTTCAGTGTACTCATCGCACCTCTGCTTTTCCTCTTACTTCATGGGGAGGATTTGTGTGTGCAGATTAGGGACCAATCCTAGAATTTTCCAAGTGTAGATTATTATGTATCCCTATCGCCTAGGTTTCAAGGAGAACATTTTGAGGGACTTCTAAGTAATGTAGGTGCTTGACTGAATCTGTACGGACAGTGAAGGTTCTCTGCACATTCTTCAGGTCTGCAATTTCGCCTGTCTTGAAGATAACTGTTAGAATACAGCATTACTCCAGCCTAGAGAGAACAAGCAACTTAAAGATCATCATCACTGACTTGGCATTCCTTGTTTTGAAGGTTCTAGTTATCCAGCCTATCATTTTTCCTTTCTCGCACAAAATATATTCTGAAAATATTTTTTTACATTATCTTTGCAGAAAAGTATTACTTTTGATTCATTTTATTTCATATTATTCATATCACCAAATGGGATTCCGTTAAGTGCTTGCCTAATTATATTATTTCATATCATTTCGCCAGAGTTTTCGTATATATCTTGAGAACAGCTCACCCACTCGGTTTCAGATTTTGAAAACTGGTTTACTGTAGCTAGTGAAAGATTTATACAACTATTAGCACGTGCAAATACCCTCGGGTCGAATTTTTATAATCATTTCTATATTTGGTTTCTGCACGATAAGTTGAGAGAGCTTCTTCTGACACGAGTATGTCGTCCTCAGAAGGTTGGCGTGTTTACTGCACGGTGTAGGTGGAAATTTACCATTTTTTTTTTTAAAAATAGTGTAGCATTTTATCTGTGAAATATCTTGAGAATGTATCCTCTGAACGACTTCAATCATTAATAACTGGGGCATCTTATGGAGAGGGCAGTACCCAGGAAGTTTAGTCTTTGTAGATGCTGATTTGCCAGGTTCCTGACATAAACTTGGAAGCGTTGGATTCTGGGCAAGAACTGGAGAATGCTTCAGAGGAAGTTTTGCATTGGTTTTGGGCTGTGCAAGGTCAATTTTTTCAAAAATAACTCGACTTATGCACTGAAGGATCTTTCTTCTGATTGGTTTCCGGTCTTAAAGACAGACCTGTCTTAATTTGAGAAATTTTTAATTGATCTTGGACTTTGTAGGTGTTAATTTGCTAGTTTCTTTCAAGAAACTTCGAAAAGAAGGAAAAGGCACAATAACATGACTGGAACAGTACACAGCCCTCACATAGCAGAGAAGACCTTATGACTACGTTTCGGTCCGACTTGGATCATTTATAAAGTCGGACCGAAACGTGGTCGTAACCTCCACTCTCCCCTGTGCGGGTTATTTGTGTAAACTCCAAAAAAATTAAATCTTGATTTTCATGTGGTAATTTGTGAATGCCTCATCCGAACGGTTTGAAACTTTGAACGCTGATAACGTGCGAATGCAACTTGTGAGCTACTTCAAGCGTAGGCTGGACTCCTGGTGTATCTTGGAATAGTGATATGTTTTGAGATAACTAGAGATTGTCTCTTTTGTCTTCAAATATTCGGTACTGATATATAATTGCATTTGAAACTTACGCCGCACTCCGTACTGTTCCTTTTGCGCGCATTGAGGTAGAGGGGGCTGGGCTTACGGGACACTGGGCTACCTTTCTCGGTTATCGCACAGTGACCGAAACACAGCTAGGTGATAACTCCTTTATATCTCTGTGCAATGTACTGTCTTCAACATCCACTATGCTGTATCTTCAACATCCACTATGCTGTATCTTCAACATCCACTATGCTGTATCTTCAACATCCACTATGCTGTATCTTCAACATCCACTATGCTGTATCTTCAACATCCACTATGCTGTATCTTCAACATCCACTATGCTGTATCTTCAACATCCACTATGCTGTATCTTCAACATCCACTATGCTGTATCTTCAACATCCACTATGCTGTATCTTCAACATCCACTATGCTGTATCTTCAACATCCACTATGCTGTATCTTCAACATCCACTATGCTGTATCTTCAACATCCACTATGCTGTATCTTCAACATCCACTATGCTGTATCTTCAACATCCAATATGCTGTATCTTCAACATCCACTATGCTGTATCTTCAACATCCACTATGCTGTATCTTCAACATCCACTATGCTGTATCTTCAACATCCACTATGCTGTATCTTCATCATTCACCATACTGTCTTCAACATCCACTATGCTGTATCTTCAACATCCACTATGCTGTATCTTCATCATTCACCATACTGTCTTCAACATCCACTATGCTGTATCTTCAACATCCACTATGCTGTATCTTCAACATCCACTATGCTGTATCTTCAACATCCACTATGCTGTATCTTCAACATCCACTATGCTGTATCTTCAACATCCACTATGCTGTATCTTCAACATCCACTATGCTGTATCTTCATCATTCACCATACTGTCTTCAACATCCACTATGTTGTATCTTCAACATTCACCATACTGTCTTCAACATCCACTATGCTGTATCTTCATCATTCACCATACTGTCTTCAACATCCACTATGCTGTATCTTCAACATTCACCATACTGTCTTCAACATCCACTATGTTGTATCTTCAACATCCACTATGCTGTATCTTCAACATCCACTATGCTGTATCTTCAACATCCACTATGCTGTATCTTCAACATCCACTATGCTGTATCTTCAACATCCACTATGCTGTATCTTCAACATCCACTATGCTGTATCTTCATCCACTATGCTGTATCTTCAACATCCACTATGCATCCACTATGCTGTATCTTCAACATCCACTATGCTGTATCTTCAACATCCACTATGCTGTATCTTCAACATCCACTATGCTGTATCTTCAACATCCACTATGCTGTATCTTCAACATTCACCATACTGTCTTCAACATCCACTATGCTGTATCTTCAACATCCACTATGCTGTATCTTCAACATCCACTATGCTGTATCTTCAACATCCACTATGCTGTATCTTCAACATCCACTATGCTGTATCTTCAACATCCACTATGCTGTATCTTCAACATCCACTATGCTGTATCTTCATCATTCACCATACTGTCTTCAACATCCACTATGCTGTATCTTCAACATCGGACCGTCATTGCCTGCATATCCGCTTACCTGGGTATCCTGCCTCACGAGTCGAATTGCCAGCTAATGAACTGGTGGCCACTGTGTGTGTGTGTGTGTGTGTGTGTGTGTGTGTGTGTGTATGAGCGCGTGTGTGCGCTTGTGCGTGTGCTTGCGTGCGTGCTCGGGTGCTCATTGATTTGTGTTTGCGGGGGTCAGTACTTAGCTCTTGGTCCCGCCTACTAGACCAACTTGATCGGCATCACTAACTTCTGACCTTTAGGGCCCTATCGTATCTACTCTTGAATATGTGTGCATTGAGTTTACCTCCACCACTGCCTCAACCAAGACTTTCTACTTTTCAGCCGCCGCCCTGAGACTAAAGAAATACTTACATCTCCGTGACCAGGACCCAGGACATATGTCCTTGATCATGGTCTTCTTAATTCAATTCTATCAATTCCTCTTAAGATTTTATAAGTATTAATATTGTCTCCCCTTGTCCTTCTCTCCTCAAAGGTCTTATCTGATCAACCAGGCTGTTTAGTGGTAGCTGTAGGCAGTCCAACGTAGGCACCAAAGCCTGGCTGATAAAGCTCTGACTTGAGGACCTTTATCAAGTTCTCTCTTGAAGGCAGCAAGGGGTCTGGTAATTCACCTTGTGTATAAAGGGAGGGTATTAAAAAATCTTGACCCTCCCTTTACACCTATTATCTTTTAGTGTACTCATGCCACCCCTACTTTTTATTGGAGATACTTTGCACCATTTTCCGAGCCTCTGGCTTTCGTGGAGAGTGATTTATGTGTGTAGGTTTGGGTCCAGTCCTTCCAGGATTTTCCAGGTGTAAATTATGATGCATCTCTCGCCTACGTTACTGAGAGTTAATGGTTGTCGTGACACCACTTCTGACCCTCGCTGGTTAAGTTGGTCTGAGTAACATGAAACTGTGTATTCTCTTTTCTTCCTCTTCCTCACATACCTCACTTGTCTTCTCTACCACCCATTACTAATATTCAGTTTCAGGTCTCCCTTTTCAGTGACCTCCCTTAGTGTTTCCTACCTTTCAGGTATTCCATAGGCCGCTTAAGGGCTTTTCTCTTTACTACTTTTTTCTGGCTTATGGATTAACCTGGTAGTATACAGTATCAAAATGTTTTGTCTTTCACAATTTAGAAAAAATGCAGTTCGTTCAGCCCTGCCCTTTTCGTTTTTATCTCTGTAAATCTAACACGTAACTCCAGATTTGTTAGGCATGATTTCCTCTCTCTAAAACCCTGCAGGTTCTCTGATAAATTCTTCTCTGTGACCTCTCTCTGATAACCCTCTGAACACCTTATGATATTAGTATGTCAGTTCCGCTGATCTGTTGTTCAGGCTTTCTTGTCAACGTTGATTAGCTTGGTGTGTTGCTGGAGGCGGGAAAGCTACGTGGAGTAGGTGATTGTGTGCTTAATTAACCTGTTTCTTTTTTAATTAAGGCAGCCAGTTTTCCACGAATTACTCTTCATGCATTTCTGTGCTCTAGAAATGGTCAGAGGGTTAGATTTGGTAGTAATATGGTGTGAATATGAGCTAACATAAGTTAGTTAACTTATGTTAGCTCATATTCAGTACAACTCCGTATTTTATTTTCAGCATCGTTAGTATCATATTTTTCTTAGGAACGATGCAAATTTGCAAGATAGGATGGGTTATGAGGGATAAATGATGAGGGACTAGTTCTAAATTTGCCCTCGAAAATCACTCCCTATGAAAGCAAAAAAAAAATCTGGGCAGGAGATGCAACATCTCCCCAATGAAAAACAAGGGTGCCACGAATACACTAAGAGACAACACAGTAAGTGTCAGGGACCCAAGACTGTTTAACTGCCTCCCAGCATAAAAAGAAGGATTACCAATAGACCCCTGGCTGTCTTCAAGAAGGCGCTGGACAGGGACCTCAAGTCAGTACCTGGTCAGCTGGGTTGTAGCTCGTACATCGGTTTGCGTGCGGCCAACAGTAACAGCCTGTTTGATCAGGCTCTGATCCACCACGAGGCCTGGTCACAGACCGGGCCGCGGAGGCATGGAGAAAGTTTCCTGCGATATTCCATGATAGTACTAGTAGTGAGAGAATTAATGACACCGCCGCCGCCGCCGCCGCCGCCAAAGGATGTTTTTGTAATGTCTTGTAATGTGACTAGTTTCTTCCAACTTTTTCTTGATGCCCTTAACAATGTTCCTGTCTAGCAGGGTCAGATGGTCGCCAAATTTCGTGCCCTAATTTTCGTTGCCCAAACTGGCGGCCCTAAAACATTACCAGATAATCACCAGGTGAGGATCATTCATCTCTTGGCCAATTAAGGTTAATTGTATTGACTCGTCTAAATTAAGGATTTTTTGTGTGTGTGCCGCTCTTTCTGCTTCTCCACCAAGCACTGTCTTTGTTCTTCACTTGTGTTCTTCAGCAGGAAGCACTTTGTTCTTCACTTGTGTTCAAGAAGCACTGTCTTTGTTCTTCATTTGTGTTCTTCAAGAAGCACTGTCTTTGTTCTTCACTTGTGTTCTTCACCACGAAGCATTGTCTTTGTTCTCCAAGAAGCACTTTGTTCTTCACTTGTATTCAAGAGGCTCTTTGTCTAGACTTATGTATTCCAACAAGAGCCTTTGGAGATAAATGGTATAGAATACCGACACGATGGAAAAATACACAAATGCAGTATAATGCGATCCTTTGTTACCTACGTTTCGCCCACACAGTGGGCTTTATCAAGTCACAAACAGATGTACCTATGCAGGGAGTACATGAGACATCCAGAGACCTCCAAATACGTATTTCGGAACATCAGTACGCCAGCAGAATGGACGATTAGAGGAATGCCTGTGTTTTACACCGAAACTTCTACAAATATTGAATCGTTAACAGAGACGCAAGACTCACCGCCAGGGACGAAGACATCCAGAGACGCAAGACTTATCGCCAGGGAAGAAGACATCCAGAGACGCAGGACTTATCGCCAGGGAAGAAGACATCCAGAGACGCAGGACTCGTCTCCATGGAAAATGATACCAAGAGACGCAACCAGTCACAGGTAAAACACAGGTAAAAAACAAGTTTACTGACCAAATCAAATTTCTCCAGGATGAGGGACTGATATCTGCATCTCCTCTGTATCTCGACTGAAAAAGCCTCTAGAGCAGGCTTCTTCAGTTGAAGGTGCCAGACTAATACAAGAAAGTTATTGGCACGAAGATTACCAGCTGGTAGCAGCCACTCTGCTGTTGTTCCAGCTGGTAGCAACCACTCTGCTGTTGTTCCAGCTGGTAGCAGCCACTCTGCTGTTGTTCCAGCTGGTAGCAGCCACTCTGCTGTTGTTCCAGCTGGTAGCAGCCACTCTGCTGTTATACCAGCTGGTACTGTTATACCAGCTGGTAGCAGCCACTCTGCTGTTATACCAGCTGGTAGCAGCCACTCTGCTGTTATACCAGCTGGTAGCAGCCACTCTGCTGTTATGCCAGCTGGTAGCAGCCACTCCACTCTTCTGCTGGCTGGTAGCAGCCACTCTGCTGTTATACCAGCTGGTAGCAGCCACTCTGCTGTTATACCAGCTGGTAGCAGCCACTCTGCTGTTATACCAGCTGGTAGCAGCCACTCTGCTGTTATACCAGCTGGTAGCAGCCACTCTGCTGGTAGCAGCCACTCTGCTGTTATACCAGCTGGTAGCAGCCACTCTGCTGTTATACCAGCTGGTAGCAGCCACTCTGCTGTTGTTCCAGCTGGTAGCAGCCACTCTGCTGTTATACCAGCTGGTAGCAGCCACTCTGCTGTTATACCAGCTGGTAGCAGCCACTCTGCTGTTATACCAGCTGGTAGCAGCCACTCTGCTGTTATACCAGCTGGTAGCAGCCACTCTGCTGTTGAGTGTTAAGCATGCTGATAGTTGTTGACCCCGTCTCCAGGTGTCGTCCCAGCTTTAACACAAAGGACGCTCTAATTATTCTTTGCAGAAAGAAAAAACTGCGAAATACACATTTTCTTCGTCCTTTGCGAGTCTCATCAGCGCCGTTGTGATGTGGAAGGTCGAGAAAAGTGCGTGGGATAAATACCAGGTCCCGGTCAAGTTTGTGAAGTTGTTTTATTTTGTTTTGTGTGTGTGTGTGTGTGTGTGTGTGTTTGCCTCTTCATGCGTGTGTGTTTGCCTCTTCATGCGTGTGTGTTTGCCTCTACATGCGTGTGTGTTTGCCTCTACATGCGTGTGTGTTTGCCTCTACATGCGTGTGTGTGTACTTAGCTATTTGTGTTTGCAGGAGTCGAATCACAGCTCCTGGCCCCGCCTCTTCGCTGGTCACTACTAGTCCACTGCTCCATGAGCTTTATCGTGTCTCTTGCTAAAGCTTTGTATGGATCCTGCCTCCATAACATCACTTTCAGATCGTTTCACTTCCTGACAACTCTGTGACTGAAGAAATACTAACATCCCTGTAACTCATCTGAGACTTCAACTTCCAGTTGTCCCATCTCTGAAACATACTGTCGCTATGCACATTGTCAATTCCTCTCAGTATTTTGTATGCCGTTATCGTGTCCCTCCCCTTATCTCTCCGATCCTCCAGTGTTGTCAGGTTGATTTCCCTCTCCTCGTAGGGCATACCCCTTATCTCTGGGACTAGTCTTGTTGCAAACTTTTGCACTCTCTCTAATTTCACGACGTAATTTCTAATTCTGCCATAATTTCCATAAATTTTTTTGCCTAATTTCTGCCATAACATACTGAAGCGAGAGATGGGAGGAAGTGTAAAATAAACCCAATGAGAAGCAGGGGTGCGGTGGGCATAAGAAGGGAACACTGTATCAACATTCGTGGCCCCAGACTAGTCAACATCTTACCAGAAGATATCAGAAAGACTGCTGGTACACGTGTAGAAGTCTTCAAGAGAAACTTGGATAAGTATCCTCACTAGGTGTCAAATCAACCAGACTGTGATGGATATGTGGGGCAGTGGGCCTCCAGCAGCAACAGCCCAGTTGACCAGGCTAGCACCAGACAAGCCTGGCTCCGGGAGTAGTAAGGTTCTCGAAACTCATCAAAGGTATATCAAAGGTATCTCTGAAACCCTGCTGGTTATCGTGTATGAGCTCATTCCTATCTAGGTGCTCTACCAGTCTTTTCCTGATAAACTTCTCCATGGTCTGTAGTTTAATGTTACCTTCCTGTCTCCTTAAAGATTGGGACTACATTTGCTGTCTTCCACACCTCAGGTAGTTGCCCTGTTTCGATAGATGGGAAAATTATTGTTAGTGGCACGCACAGCGCTTCTGCTCCCTCTCTCAGGACCCACGGGGAGATGTCCGGTTCCACTGCCATTGAGGTATCTAGCTCACTTAGCAGCCTCTTCACCTCCTCCTCGGTTGTGTGTAGTGTGTCCAGTACTTCTTTGTGTACCCTACCATTCCATACTGTAGTCCACTCTGTCTCCAGTGAAAACACTTCCTTCAACCTCAAGTTTAGCTCTTCACATACTTTGTCGTTTCTTGTGATCTGCCCTTCTTCCTTCCTCAGCCTGATTTCCTGGTCCTTGACTGTTTTACTCCTGGTATTGCTGTACAACAGGATTGTGTCAGATTTGGCTTTCGATGCTATATCATTTTCGTATTTACGCTGGGTCTCCCTCCTTATCCATGCATATTCATTTTTGGTTCTTCTACTAGTCTCATTTTCCTGGGTCCTTTTCTATACTTTTTCCATTCTCTAGCACACTTAGTTTTCACCTCTCTACACCTATGGGTGACCCAAGGGCTTGTTCTGGTCTTCCCATTGATTCTGTTGCCCTTATGTACCAACCTCTCCTTCACCCTTTGTGTGTGTGTGTGTATCTATAGTATCATGTTGATGGCGTTTCATGTAAGAAAGGAAGTGACAACTTGTAGTCTAACTGTAGTTTATTTATAACCTGTAGTCTAAAGGGAAACCTCACCGTACTAAGGCAGGGAAACCTCACCGCCCTAAGGTAGAGAAAGTTCACCGTCAGGAGGCAAGGAAACCTCAGCGTCAGGAGGCAGGGAAACCTCACCGTCAGGAGGAAAGGTTTGAAACCTCATCGTCAGGACGAAGGGAAGCCTCACCGTCAAGAGGCAGGGAAACCTCAACGTCAGGATGCAGGGAAACGCTCGTCAGGAGGGAACAAAAGGGCAGGGCTTCATTGATATTCATAGCCACAAATTTGCCAGTCAGCTGACCCGCCTCAAAGGTTCCTTCTCCTGGTCTCAAGACCAATATTACTCTCCCTACCTCCTCCCCCAGGAGCAATATTACTCTCCCTACCTCCTTACAAGAGCAATATTACTTTCCCTACCTCCTCCCAAGAACAATATCACTCTTCCTACCTCCTCCCGGAGCAATATTATTCTCCCTACCTCCTCCCAGAACCAGTATTACTCTCCCTCCTCCCAGGACCATTATTACTCTCCCTCCTCCCAGGACCAGTATTACTCCTCCTCCATCCTCCCAGGACCAATATTACTCCCCCTTCCTCCCATGACCAATACTAGTCCCTCTCCCTCCCAAGACCTATATTGCTCCCCCTTACTCCTCGCAGGACCAGTATTACTCTCCCTCCCAGAATCAATATAACCCTCCCTCCAAGAACCAATATTATTCTCCCTCCAAGGATCAATATAACTCTCCCTCCCTCCTCCCAGGATCAATATAACTTCCATTACTCTCTTCCCAGGATTAATATCCTCCACTGCCCTCCTCCCAGGATCAATATAACCTCCACTGCCCTCCTCCCAGGATCAATATAACCTCCACTGCCCTTCTCCCAGGATCAATATAACCTCCACTACTCTCCTCCCAGGATCAATATAACCTCCACTACTCTCCTTCCAGGATCAATATAACCTCCACTACTCTCCTTCCAGGATCAATATAACCTCCACTACTCTCCTCCCAGGATCAATATAACCTCCACTACTCTCCTCCCAGGATCAATATCCTCCACTACTCTCCTCCCAGGATCAGTATAACCTCCACTACTCTCCTCCCAGGATCAGTATAACCTCCACTGCTCTCCTCCCAGGATCAATATCCTCCACTACTCTCCTCTCAGGATCAATTTCCTCCACTACCCTCCTCCCAGAATCAATGTTACTCCTACAAGTCAACATGGATTCCGATCAATTTCCTCCACTACTCTCCTCCCAGTAATATCCTCCACTACTCTCCTCCCAGGATCAGATCGTGGATCAGTATCTCACATCTTGATCAGTATTTTGATCAAAAGGATTCTACTCTCCTCCCAGGAGGTTTCTGATCAGATCAGTGTAATAACCTCCACTGAAAATATCCTCCACTACTCTCCTCCCAGGATCAATTTCCTCCACTACTCTCCTCCCAGGATCAATATCCTCCACTACTCTCCTCTCAGGATCAATATCCTCCACTACTCTCCTCCAGGATCAATATCCTCCACTACTCTCCTCTCAGGATCAATTTCCTCCACTACTCTCCTCCCAGGATCAATATCCTCCGCTACTCTCCTCCCAGGATCCTCTCAGGATCAATATCCTCCACTACCCTCCTCCCAGGATCAGTATAACCTCCACTACTCTCCTCCCAGGATCAGTATAACCTCCACTACTCTCCTCCCAGGATCAGTATAACCTCCACTGCTCTCCTCCCAGGATCAATATCCTCCACTACTCTCCTCCCAGGATCAATTTCCTCCACTACTCTCCTCCCAGGATCAATATCCTCCACTACTCTCCTCTCAGGATCAATATCCTCCACTACTCTCCTCCCAGGATCAATATCCTCCACTACTCTCCTCTCAGGATCAATTTCCTCCACTACTCTCCTCCCAGGATCAATATCCTCCGCTACTCTCCTCAGAGGATCAATATCCTCCGCTACTCTCCTCCCAGGATCAATATCCTCCACTACTCTCCTCTCAGGATCAATTTCCTCCACTACTCTCCTCCCAGGATCAATATCCTCCACTACTCTCCTCCCAGGATCAATATCCTCCACTACTCTCCTCTCAGGATCAATTTCCTCCACTACTCTCCTCCCAGGATCAATATCCTCCACTACTCTCCTCTCAGGATCAATATCCTCCACTACTCTCCTCTCAGGATCAATATCCTCCACTACTCTCCTCCCAGGATCAATATCCTCCACTACTCTCCTCCCAGGATCAATATCCTCCACTACTCTCCTCTCAGGATCAATTTCCTCCACTACTCTCCTCCCAGGATCAATATCCTCCACTACTCTCCTCTCAGGATCAATATCCTCCACTACTCTCCTCTCAGGATCAATTTCCTCCACTACTCTCCTCCCAGGATCAATATCCTCCACTACTCTCCTCTCAGGATCAATATCCTCCACTACTCTCCTCTCAGGATCAATATCCTCCACTACTCTCCTCTCAAGATCAATTTCCTCCACTACCCTCCTCCCAGGATCAATATCCTCCACTACTCTCCTCTCAGGATCAATTTCCTCCACTACCCTCCTCTCAGGATCAATATCCTCCACTACTCTCCTCCCAGGATCAATATAACCTCCACTACTCTCCTCCCAGGATCAATATCCTCCACTACTCTCCCAGGATCAGTATAAGCTCCACTACTCTCCTCCCAGGATCAGTATAACCTCCACTGCTCTCCTCCCAGGATCAATATCCTCCACTACTCTCCTCCCAGGATCAATATAACCTCCACTACTCTCCTCCCAGGATCAGTATAACCTCCACTGCTCTCCTCCCAGGATCAATATCCTCCACTACCCTCGTCTCAGGATCAATTTCCTCCACTACCCTCCTCCCAGAATCAATGTTACTCCTACAAGTCAACATGGATTCCGAGTAGGAAGATCGTGCTTCTCACATCTTGATTATTTTGACAAAATTCTGGAGGTTTCTGAAGAATGTAAGAAACCTGAAGCCTTTAACGCTGGCCAAGTCTTACTTAGAGAAAGGTTTCCATTAATTCTGAGCTTCTTTGGTGCCAATTTGCCAATTTTATTGAAATTAGTGAAATTAAATTAGCTTTCTTATGCACAAATAACCCTCACATAAGAAAAAGAAGGTTATGACGACGTTTCGGTCTCCTGTATATCCTGGCTCCCTCACCTTGGTGTGTTAGTGTGACATAATGGTCCCAGTCGAACCGAAACGTCGTCATAAGCTTCTCTCTCCTATGTGCGGGTGATTTGTTATTGTTCCACTCACGGTATTGTGCCTTTTTGTTCATTAGTTTTCTTATGATTATTTGTGAATTCCTCATGTGATAGATTTCAAACCTTCAATGTCGATAACTTGAGAATACAACTTCTGGGCGACTTCAAACAGTACTGGAGCGGGTTAGCTGGAGAATGCTTGGTCTAACGGCCTTTAAAGTTTGAAACCTACTGCATCTTAGTGGAAGGTTTGAATTGATTTTAGGCTGTGTAGGTGCCAATTTGTTACTTATGGAAGAAATTAGGAAATTAGTTGCATATGATATTTACAGTAGTTGCATGTGATATTTAAATTAGTTGCATGCTAGAAATTTTGCCACACCCTGTAGCTACTGTTCCTGTTAAGTAGAGGGATTTAGTTTTGAGGGATATAGAGGATATCTTTCTCGGATCATTAGAGGAGGACTGGGATTATGGGATACCTGGAGTTGCTCCCATTGGTCATCACCCCTGCGACCCGGTCCCAGACCAGGCCTGGGTTCTGCCTTGATATTAGTGTCAGTCGCCCGGCTGATCAGCAACTCTTTTGATGCGTCTCTCGCGTAATCCTCCTCACTCATGAAGGAGAGTGTTGAAAAGTTGTGGTCCCTTTACACTTTTTAAGATGCATCAGCCATTAAATACTGAAGATTTAAAGGGAATAAACATTTCACACTTTGGTTAAATCTGCTTCTACACATTTTATTTTCACTCTCTACCGTCGTAGTATTTTTAACGTTTGAAGTTGTCAGTGGAAGTTCTCCGGGTCATTCCAGGATGCTGGAAATGGGCTCGACAACCTTCCTTGTAGGACACGAACATGCCAGGTGTTCCAAGAATTTACTCCTCGTTACCATACACAGGTGTTTGAATTTTAATGCTGATTGGATGAGGCGTTCTCGAATTATGAGCGAAATAAAATCGAAAAGTTGGAGAATAAAAAAGAAAAAAAATTAAGAAAACTCCTAAAGGTTCCCCTTCGGGGATAATAATAATAATAATAATAATAATAATAATAATAATAATAATAATAATAATAATAATAGTGATAATTTATAATGTTAATGAGCTTATTTAAAGTATGATTGGGTTATACTTTTTAGTTAATATTACAGTGTGTTGCTTTTTCCACACCACCAAGCTGTTTTCATTTGCATTAATTTAACACTTGTTAGCCCAGATGTTTTAAGCCGTGTTAGCAAAGCTAAACATGCTTAGAGAATATCATATGCTTGAGCTTGTGTGTACACGGGTGAGACTGAAGCAACAGTTGGCAGGCGCTAAGCAAACACACGCTGGACCACCACGCTAACTCTTAGAGCTGCGTCAGTCTTTCTGGCTGGCTGGTTGACTGGCTGAGTGGCTGGCTGAGTGGCTGGCTGAGTGGCTGGCTGAGTGGCTGGCTGGCTGGCTGGCTGGCTGGCTGGCTGGTTCTCCATACACCTGACTACTTGCAGGACTGTCCAGTGCAATTTTCCGCCTCGTTTAGGGTCACCTGAGCGTGGACTGCTATTGTCTTGTCCTGGGACCTGACAAGCTGCATTGCGAACCTGACCTGATCCCTTTCAAACCCTCAACTATTTCCCCACCCGTCAGGCTAAGGGAAGCGACCTTGACCCCTGCTAGAGATAGAGGTGAGCGTAACACCCCTTAATCACTCCTATACCTACCTGGCTGCCCTTTCCTACTTGCCTGCTCTCCCCTACCTGGCTGCCCTCCACACACAGCAAGAGAAGGATCAATATCTTGGTCTTGCCACAGGGAATGTGTTCAACACTGGTAACGGAAGCTTCACCAGTCAAGTGCCAGAAGGTTCTCCACCCCCCACCCCCCACAGGTGCCTATGTTAGACTTCGTGCGACCAGCACCAACAACATGGTTGATCAGGTAATCCACCGGGGGGGGCCTGATCTGGGACTGGGCCACGAGGGTGTTGACCCCCGGACCACTTTAGTTAAGTGTGGTGTTTGTGGTCATTTCGTTCGTGTCAGACAACACTGCTGCAACATGGTCTTCCTCTAATGACATTTCAGTCATATGACTAATAATAATAATAATAATAATCAAGACATCCTAATCAGGAGGATCTCTCTTATGAGGAGCATGTGTTTTGTACTAGGAGTTGGGAAGCTATGTTATGTTTATAACTCTCTCTCTCTCTCTCTCTCTCTCTCTCTCTCTCTCTCTCTCTCTCTCTCTCTCTCTCTCTCTCTCTCTCTCTCTCTCTCTCTCTCTCTCTCTCTCTCTCTCTCTCTCTCTCTCTCTCTCTCTCTCTCTCTCTCTCTCTCTCTCTCTCTCTCTCTCTCTCTTTCTCTCTCTCCCTTCCTACCTCGGTCTATAAGGTATAAGATCTCGTGGGTAAATAACTTTGGTAATCACAAAACTTAGTTTGCCTTGATGTGTGTAAGTGTTAAGTAGCGTTGTCCTGGATCACTCAGGCTTCACCATAGTACAGTGTACACTTGTGATTTTATCAAGGACATTCTGTGCTTTGTTATATTAGTAATGATTTTATCACGGACGGTGCTGTGCTGTGACTGTTATATTAGTAATGAATATAACACGGACGTTCTGTGCTGTGGCTGTTATTTTAGTAATGATTTTATCAAGGACGTGCTGTACTGTAACTCTTAAATTAATAATGAATATAACACGGACGTGCTGTGCTGTGACTTACATTAGTAATGATATCGAGGACGTGCTGTGCTTTGTTATATTAACAATAATTTTATCACGGACGAGCTGTGCAGTGACTGTTATATTAGTAATGATTTTAACACGAACGTGTTGTGCTGCAGCTCTGTTAAATTAGAAATGAGACACCAGAGAGAAGAGGAAATTCTCCCAGGCTTTTCCACTGCCTTTTTATACACCTTTAAATTATTCCACTAACATTTTTATTTGTGTATTTTTTTACATTTAAATTTTTTTTGCCTTGTATACAAGGCGATTAAAAACTCTTGCCGATTTTAAATATTTATTAAGAAAAGTGTCAGTGGTGATGTAAAAATTACAATAGGGAAATAAAGTACTTAGAATTGTTATTGGCGATGTTGTGTACAGTGTTGTGTACAGTGTTGTGTACAGTGTTGTGTACAGTGTTGTGTACAGTGTTGTGTACGGTGTTGTGTACAGTGTTGTGTACAGTGTTGTGTACAGTGTTGTGTACAGTGTTGTGTACAGTGTTGTGTACAGTGCTGTGTACAGTGCTGTGTACAGTGCTGTGTACAGTGTTGTGTACAGTGTTGTGTACAGTGTTGTGTACAGTGTTGTGTACAGTGTTGTGTACAGTGTTGTGTACAGTGTTGTGTACAGTGCTGTGTACAGTGCTGTGTACAGTGTTGTGTACAGTGTTGTGTACAGTGTTGTGTACAGTGCTGTGTACAGTGTTGTGTACAGTGCTGTGTACAGTGCTGTGTACAGTGCTGTGTACAGTGTTGTCTACAGTGTTGTGTACAGTGCTGTGTACAGTGTTGTGTACAGTGTTGTCTACAGTGTTGTGTACAGTGCTGTGTACATTGTCTACAGTGTTGTCTACAGTGTTGTCTACAGTGATGTCTACAGTGCTGTGTACAGTGTTGTGTACAGTGTTGTCTACAGTGCTGTGTACAGTGTTGTGTACAGTGTCTACAGTGCTGTGTACAGTGTTGTGTACAGTGTTGTGTACAGTGCTGTGTACAGAGCTGTGTACATTGTCTACAGTGTTGTCTACAGTGTTGTCTACAGTGCTGTGTACAGTGTTGTGTACAGTGTTGTGTACAGTGCTGTGAACAGTGATGTCAGCAGTGTTGTGTACAGTGTTGTGTACAGTGCTGTGTACAGTGTTGTGTACAGTGTTGTGTACAGTGTTGTCTACAGTGTTGTCTACAGTGCTGTGTACAGTGCTGTGTACAGTGTTGTCTACGGTGCTGTGTGCAGTGCTGTGTACAGTGCTGTGTACAGTGCTGTGTACAGTGTTGTCTACAGTGCTGCGTACAGTGTTGTCTACAGTGTTGTGTACAGTGCTGTGAACAGTGCTGTGTACAGTGCTGTGTACAGTATTGTCTACAGTGCTGTGTACAGTGCTGTGTACAGTGCTGTGTACAGTATTGTCTACAGTGCTGTGTACAGTGCTGTGTACAGTGCTGTGTACAGTGCTGTGTACAGTGTTGTGTACAGTGCTGTATACAGTGTTGTGTACAGTGTTGTGTACAGTGTTGTGTACAGTGCAGTGTACATTGTTGTGTACAGTGCTGTATACAGTGCTGTGTACAGTGATGTGTACAGTGCTGTGTACAGTGCTGTGTACAGTGTGGTGTACAATACTGTGTATAGTGTGGTGTACAGTACTGTGTATAGTGTGGTGTACAGTACTGTGTACAGTGTGGTGTACAGTGGTGTGTACAGTGCTGTGTACAGTGTTGTGTACAGTACTGTGTACTGTGATGTGTGCAGTGCTGTGTACAGTGTTGTGTACAGTGTTGTATACAGTGCTGTGTACAGCGCTGTGTACCGTGTTATGTACAGTGCTGTGTACAGCGCTGTGTACAGTACTGTGTACATTGTGTACAGTGCTGTGTACAGTGTTGTGTACAGTCTTGTGTACAGTGCTGTGCACAGTGCTGGGCACATTGTGTGCAGTGCTATGTACAGTGCTGCGTAGTGTTGTGTACAGTGTTGTGTACAGTGTTGTGCACAGTGTTGTGTACAGTGTTGTGTACAGTGTTGTGTGCAGTACTGTGTACAGTGTTGTGTACAGTGTTGTGTACAGTGTTGTGTACAGTACTGTGTATAGTGTGGTGTGCAGTACTGTGTACAGTGTTGTGTACAGTGGTGTGTACAGTATTGTGTACAGTGTTGTGTACAGTGCTGTGTACAGTGTTGTGTACAGTACTGTGTACTGTGATGTGTACAGTGCTGTGTACAGTGTTGTATACAGTGCTGTGTACAGTGCTGTATACAGTGCTGTGTACAGTGCTGTGTACCGTGTTGTGTACAGTGCTGTGTTCAGTGCTGTGTGCATTGTGTACAGTGCTGTGTACAGTCTTGTGTACAGTGCTGTGCACAGTGCTGGGTACATTGTGTACAGTGCTGCATACAGTGCTGTGTACAGTGCTGTGTAGTGCTGTGTACAGTGTTGTGTACAGTGCTGTGTACAGTGTTGTGTACAGTGTTGTGCACAGTACTGTGTACAGTGCTGTGTACAGTGTTGTGTACAGTGCTGTGTACAGTGTTGTGTACAGTACTGTGTACAGTGCTGTGTACAGTACTGTGTACAGTGCTGTGTACGTACAGTGTTGTGTAGTGTTGTGTACAGTGCTGTGTACAGTGTTGTGTACAGTACTGTGTACAGTGCTATGTACAGTGCTGTGTACATTGTGTACAGTGTTGTGTACAGTGTTGTGTACAGTGTTGTGTACAGCGTTGTGTAGTGTTGTGTACAGTGTTGTGTAGTGTTGTGTACAGTACTGTGTATAGTGTGGTGTGCAGTACTGTGTACAGTGGTGTGTACAGTGTGTACAGTTTTGTGTACAGTACTGTGTACAGTGCTGTGTGCGTACAGTGCTGTGTACAGTGTTGTGTACAGTACTGTGTACAGTGCTATGTACAGTGCTGTGTACATTGTGTACAGTGCTGTGTACAGTCTTGTGTACAGTCTTGTGTACAGTGCTGGGTACATTGTGTACAGTGCTATGTACAGTGCTGTGTACAGTGTTGTGTACAGTGTTGTGTAGTGTTGTGTACAGTACTGTGTATAGTGTGGTGTGCAGTACTGTGTACAGTGGTGTGTACAGTATTGTGTACAGTGCTGTGTACAGTACTGTGTACTGTGATGTGTACAGTGCTGTGTACAGTGTTGTGTACAATGTTGTATACAGTGCTGTGTATAGTGCTGTGTACAGTGCTGTGTACAGTCTTGTGTACAGTGCTGTGCACAGTGCTGGGTACATTGTGTACAGTGCTGTGTACAGTGCTGCGTAGTGCTGCGTACAGTGCTGTGTACAGTGTTGTGCACAGTGTTGTGTACAGTGCTGTGTACAGTGTTGTGTACAGTACTGTGTACAGTGCTGTGTACAGTACTGTGTACAGTGTTGTGTGCAGTGTTGTGTACAGTACTGTGTACAGTGCTGTGTACGTACAGTGTTGTGTACAGTACTGTGTACAGTGCTGTGTACGTACAGTGTTGTGTACAGTGTTGTGTACAGTACTGTGTACGTTCAGTACTGTGTACAGTGTTGTGTACAGTACTGTGTACAGTGCTGTGTACGTACAGTGTTGTGCTGTGTACAGTGCTGTGTACGTACAGTGTTGTGCACAGTGTTGTGTACAGTGTTATGTACAGTACTGTGTACAGTACTGTGTACGTACAGTTCTGTGTACAGTGTTGTGTACAGTACTGTGTACAGTGCTGTGTACAGTGTTGTGTACAGTGTTGTGTACAGTGTTGTGTACAGTGTTGTGTACAGTGTTGTGTACAGTGTTGTGTACAGTGTTGTGTACAGTACTGTGTACAGTACTGTGTACGTACAGTGCTGTGTACAGTGTTGTGTACAGTGCTGTGTACAGTGCTGTGTACAGTGTTGTGTACAGTACTGTGTACAGTGCTGTGTACGTACAGTACTGTGTACAGTGCTGTGTACGTACAATACTGTGTACAGTGCTGTGTACGTACAGTGTTGTGTACAGTGTTATGCACAGTACTGTGTACAGTACTGTGTACGTACAGTGCTGTGTACAGTGTTATGTACTGTACTGTGTACGTACAGTGCTGTGTACAGTGTTGTGTACAGTACTGTGTACAGCGTTGTGTACAGTGCTGTGTACAGTGTTGTGTACAGTACTGTGTACAGCGTTGTGTACAGTGTTGTGTACAGTACTGTGTACAGTGCTGTGTACGTACAGTGTTGTGTACAGTGTTATGTACAGTACTGTGTACGTACAGTGCTGTGTACAGTGTTGTGTACAGTACTGTGTACAGTGTTGTGTACAGTACTGTGTACAGTACTGTGTACAGTGCTGTGTACGTACAGTGTTGTGTACAGTGTTGTGTACAGTGTTGTGTACAGTACTGTGTACAGTGCTATGTACGTACAGTGTTGTGTACATTGGTGTGCGCAGTGAACATTCACTTTGTTTCATGAAGTAATTATCAATACTGTATGCATGAACAATAGGGAAGGCCAGGAGAACCTGCTACTAGTGATATTAGTACAGGAACACTTGACTGCTCTCCACATGTTTGTTCTTAATCTAAATGAATGTACATGTGCCAGTCGTGACCTTAATTTACTTCAGCCAGCAATATACAAAATTTAGAGATAACTTCTCTCCCTGCTTCCTTACGAGTTTCATATACTACGTGACACAGTACGAAAGGTTAAGTCTACCCTATAAAATGTACGAGGGTTAAGGGAATACTTGTGTGTTTGGTGGGTCAAGAAGTGATGTGATATTGAGTGTGAGTAGCTTACAAATCATTCTTAGGAGTTGTTCTTTATTTGTATATCGTATTTTACACCCTAATATTGTTCATTTATATAGAGGTTTTAGTTATAGGCTGATTTGTGTGTGGATAAATTAGACACATGTGCAACTCTTGGGTATCTTTATTGAGGAAACGTTTCGCCACACAGTGGCTTCATCAGTCCATACAAAGGAGAATCTTGAAGAACAGGAGGAGAATGAGGTAATCAGTCCCTCAACCTTGAGTCGATGTGGTCAGTCCATCAATCTTGAATAGAATACGGCATACGTGCGGAGAAGGAGCTTATAAACCGTATGGCAGGAGAGGTGCAACAGTCATAGGCGGTGTCACATTTGTTCAATGTGGAAGTAGGTCGTGCCCAAGAATTAGGCAAGCGAAGAATTCCCAAGTATTAAGATCCCAAGAAGTTGCAGTGTCTGACACTGTGTCAGACACTGATTTGTGTGTGTATATGTGTGTGTGTGTGTGTGTGTGTGTGAATGTTATTTGGTAAGAAGTGAAAAAAGTGCATAAAAATAAATAATAATAAAGATAGACAGTTTACATTAAAATCGCGGCTCCTCGTTCATACAATGTTACGAGAATTAATTTAATTTCGACTTGTTTTCATTAATTGGACTGGCTCATTGACTTAATTATAACACACTAATTACGTATATATACATAATTATGCAAAGCGTCCAGAAAATTGCCTTGTAGCGATTCACTTGAAATTTGTTTTATTTATACTGGTAAAAAACATTGAGACAACAAGTTTCACATCAGAAAAAAACAGAAACTATAAAATATATAGAAATTTATGAGGAAGATTCACGAGGCAAAATGTGCAATGATTCATCTCGCTCTTGCTCGCTCACACGTTATTCACCTGTTTTTAAATATTTTACAAAAATGTATATTAAATATATCGCGTTATTTCAAATGTATATAATATATTTTTATTTCAAAATAGTTCTTGTTCTCAGTGGATTATTCATTCCCGTGTTTAAATTTCTCTCTCTCTCTCTCTCTCTCTCTCTCTCTCTCTCTCTCTCTCTCTCTCTCTCTTTCACTACTGCAGACTTTCGGTGATAAACACACATTTTCTTTATTAATTTATATTAAGATGTGTAGTCTAGATAAATGAAAATGATAAACACAGTAGTAATTATTATGGTAGGATGATCACTAAATGACTTCCAGGAGGGAGACAAAGTATGAGATGATCAATGTTGTCCACAACTTAGCTTCACTTTCCTCAACCTTTTACCAGTAAATAGCAGAAATATTGAGGGAAATGGATGCGAATGCATTCACTTGAGACATATTTACTGAAGACGTTTTCGGTCCTTGATCACTTTAGATACATAATGTATTAGATGTGATGAACGTCCGAGGACCGAGTTTTCAGTAAATGTTTCCTAGGTGAATGTATTCGTCTCTGTTCCCTTCGTGTTGTCGGCAGTCATTTACCTTCTCACTATGTAAGAAATATTGCCGGAAAGAAAGGTAGGTTTTTTTCCGAGGGAACTAGACAGGTTAGCTCAGGAAGTGCTGGACTAGACAGGCTACGATGTGTACATGAGCGTGCGGGTGTGTGGCCTGGTGGGTGTGTGGCCTGGTGGGTGTGTGGCCTGGTGGGTGTGTGGCCTGGTGGGTGTGTGGCCTGGTGGGTGTGTGGCCTGGTAGGTGTGTGGCCTGGTGGGTGTGTGGCCTGGTGGGTGTGTGGCCTGGTGGGTGTGTGGCCTGGTGGGTGTGTGGCCTGGTGGGTGTGTGCCCTGGTGGGTGTGTGGCCTGGTGGGTGTGTGGCCTGGTGGGTGTGTGCCTGGTAGGCGTGTGGCCTGGGGGGTGTGTGGCCTGGTGGGTGTGTGGCCTGGTGAGTGTGTGGCCTGGTGGGTGTGTGGCCTGGTGGGTGTGTGGCCTGGTAGGCGTGTGGCCTGGTGGGTGTGTGGCCTGGTGGGTGTGTGGCCTGGTGGGTGTGTGGCCTGGTGGGTGTGTGGCCTGGTGGGTGTGTGGCCTGGTGGGTATGTGGCCTGGTGGGTGTGTGGCCTGGTGGGTGTGTGGCCTGGTGGGTGTGTGGCCTGGTGGGCGTGTGGCCTGGTGGGCGTGTGGCCTGGTGGGCGTGTGGCCTGGTGGGCGTGTACGGGTGTAGATCGTAACACCCTGGTGGGTGAAGTCAACACCATGCTTGGACATAAGCAGAGAAGAGATTATGTTGCAAATAGTATAAAATACCAGCGAGTTGATGATAGACACGTGCAACAGTCGGGTGTCTTCATTGTTGAAGCGTTTCGCCCACACAGTAAGAGAGATTATACTGGTAGCAACATTGTTGATAGAATTATTTAGAATATAAAGATTTTGTTACAGCTAAAAAGTATTTTTGTGACAGACATTTTCCTCTTTTTTTTTTTGTCTTGTTTCATTTTATTTTTTGTCACTTGGACTGTTAGTGGTGGCGGCACGCACTCCAACGTACGAACTACACTCCAGCTGGTCAGGCAGTGATTTAAGGAAGATATTCAGTTCACTCTCGAAAATTTTTTTCTTTTAGTTCGTACCACTGACATTCAACGAGTTCTCTTTTAGTGGCGACCCTCCTTTCAGTGGACGCATCTTGCACCGTTTACCAAGTTAGGTCTTGTCATATACGGAGTGATTCCATTGGCCAGGTTTGGGACTATTCCAACGAGGATTTTCCAGGTGTACCTTTCTCGCCTTCGTTCCAAGGGATATAGTTGAAGAGACTTCAAACGTTCCCAGTAGTAAATTTATTGACTGTATACGAGCAATGAAAGTTCTCTGTACTCTTTCCATCTCAGAAATCTCGTCTGCCTCATGGTGCCGTTTTTTAAGCTTATTCCATGGGAATTACTAGCTCCTGTCCCCCTCGCCTATATATATATGTCGTGCCGAATATGTAAAACTGGTCAATTAGCAAGAACTCATTTAAAATTAAGTCCTTTCTGAAATTTTCTCTTATACGTTTAAAGATATATTTTTTTCATTAATGTTAATGTAAAAAATTTTAATTATGCACCAAAAGAATCTTAGAAAACTTACCTAACCTTATTATAACAAGAGCAATTTATTATAGCCTAACCCAACTAGATATATTTTAAATACGTTTACATTAATTTAGTACTAAACAAACACAATCAAATATATTTTTTTCGTTAGGATCAGAATGATTTTGGCGAAATTATTGCATACACAAATTTTGACTCGTCCTATATGGCAAGATGAGCGTTGCTATTTAAGCCAAGATCGCAAGTTCTGCCTATTCGGCACGATATATATATATATATATATATATATATATATATATATATATATATATATATATATATATATATATACTGGCTCTCTTACTCTTTTATTTTAGTGTGATTTTGTAAATGGTCCAAGTCAGACCAAAACATCGTCGTAAGCTCTATC
Organism: Cherax quadricarinatus; assembly: GCF_038502225.1. Taxonomy (NCBI): domain Eukaryota; kingdom Metazoa; phylum Arthropoda; class Malacostraca; order Decapoda; family Parastacidae; genus Cherax; species Cherax quadricarinatus. The sequence goes on along the minus strand of NC_091322.1, from coordinate 34,421,303 downwards.
TTCCATGCGCGGGTTATTTGTGTATTGATCTAATCACGGTATTGTGCCTTATTTTGCTCTTATTGAGCAGTGAGTTTACCTCTCCCACCTTCCTATTTAGATCATTTCACCTGCCTACAGACTGAGGCTGAAGACATCTTTGTGACTCGCTTGTGTCTTTGGCTGTCATTAATGACCTCTTGTTCCTGGTCTGGTCTCACATATCAGTCTCCTCGGTAACCGTTCTGTGAATCCTCAGTATCATGTTCGTCGTAACCATGTTTTCTTTAACCCTCCCCTCACGCAGCTCCTCAGTATCCTCCCCTCACACAGCCCTTCAGTATCTTCCCTTATGCAACCCCTCAGTATCCTCCCCTCACGAAGCTCCTCAGTATCCTACCTTATGCAACCCCTCAGTATCCTCCTCTCATGCAACCCCTCAGTATCCTCCCCTCATGCAACCCCTCAGTATCCTCCCTTATGCAACCCCTAAGTATCCTCCCTCATGCAACCCCTCAGTATCCTCCCCTCATGCAACCACTCAGTATCCTCCCTCATCCAGCCCCTCAGTATCCTCCCTCATGCAACCCCTCAGTATCCTCCCTCATGCAACCCCTCAGTATCCTCCCTCATGCAGCCCCTCAATGTCCTCTCATGCAACCCCTCAGTATCCTCCCTCTTGCAGCTCCTCAGTATCCTGAGCCCTCATGCAGCCCCTCAGTATCCTCCATCATGCAGCCCCTCGGTATCTTTCCTCATGCAGCCCCTCAGTGTCCTCCCTCATGCAACCCCTCAGTATCCTCCCTCATGCAACCCCTCAGTGTCCTCCCTCATGCAGCCCCTCAATGTCCTCCCTCATGCAGCCCCTCAATGTCCTCCCTCATGCAGCCCCTCAGTATCCTCCCTCATGCAACCCCTCAGTATCCTCCCTCATGCAGCTCCTCAGTATCCTCCCTCACGCAGCCCCTCAGTATCTTCCCTCATGCAACCCCTCAGCATCCTCCCTCATGCAGCCCTTCAGTATCCTCCCTCATGCAACCCCTCAGTATCCTCCCTCATGCAGCTCCTCAGTATCCTCCCTCGTGCAGCCCCTCAGTATATTCCCTCATGCAACCCCTCAGCATCCTCCCTCATGCAGCCCCTCAGTGTCCTCTCATGCAACCCCTCAGTATCCTCCCTCATGCAACCCCTCAGTATCCTCCCTCATGCAACCCCTCAGTATCCTCCCTCATGCAGCCCCTCAGTGTCCTCCCTCTTGCAGCCCCTCAGTATCCTCCCTCATGCAGCCCCCTCGGTATCCTCCCTCATGCAGCCCCTCAGTATCCTTCTTCATGCAGCCCCTCAGTATCCTCCCTCATGCAGCCCCTCAGTATCCTCCCTCATGCAGCCCCTCATGCAACCCCTCAGTATCCTCCCTCATGCAGCCCCTCAGTGTCCTCTCATGCAACCCCTCAGTATCCTCCCTCATGCAACCCCTCAGTATCCTCCCTCATGCAGCCCCTCAATGTCCTCCCTCATGCAGCCCCTCAGTATCCTTCTTCATGCAGCCCCTCAGTATCCTCCCTCATGCAGCCCCTCAGTATCCTCCCTCATGCAGCCCCTCAGTATCCTCCCTCATGCAGCCCCTCAGTGTCCTCTCATGCAACCCCTCAGTATCCTCCCTCATGCAGCCCCTCAGTGCCCTCTCATGCAACCCCTCAGTATCCTCCCTCATGCAACCCCTCAGTATCCTCCCTCATGCAGCCCCTCAGTATCCTCCCTCATGCAACCCCTCAGTATCCTCCCTCATGCAGCCCCTCAGTATCCTCCCTCATGCAACCCCTCAGTATCCTCCCTCATGCAGCCCCTCAGTATCCTCCCTCATGCAACCCCTCAGTATCCTCCCTCATGCAACCCCTCAGTATCCTCCCTCATGCAGCCCCTCAGTGTCCTCTCATGCAACCCCTCGGTATCCTCCTTCATGCAACCCCTCAGTATCCTCCCTCATGCAGGACCTCAGTGTCCTCTCATGCAGCCCCTCAGTATCCTCCCTCATGCAGCCCCTCAGTATCCTCCCTCATGCAGCCCCTCAGTGTCCTCTCATGCAACCCCTCAGTATCCTCCCTCATGCAGCCCCTCAGTATCCTCCCTCATGCAGCCCCTCAGTGTCCTCTCATGCAACCCCTCAGCATCTTCCCTCATGCAGCCCCTCAGTATCCTCCCTCATGCAGCCCCTCAGTATCCTCCCTCATGCAACCCCTCAGTATCTTCCCCTCATGCAGCCCCTCAGTATCCTCCCCTAATGCAACCTCATGAGGGAGGATACTGAGGGGTTGCATGAGGGAGGACACTGAGGGGCTGCATGAGGGAAGATACCGAGGGGCTGCATGAGGGAGGATACTGAGGGGCTGCATTTGGGAGGATACTGAGTAACTGCACGAGGGAGGACACTGAGGGGCTGCACGAGGGAGGATACTGAGGGGCTGCACGAGGGAGGATACTGAGGGGTTGCATGCAGCCCCTCAGTATCCTCCCTCATGCAGCCCCTCGGTATCCTCCCCTCATGCAACCCCTCAGTATCTTCCCTCATGCAGCCCCTCAGTGTCCTCTCATGCGCCCCTCACAGTCTTCCCTCATGCAGCCCCTCAGTGTCCTCTCATGCACCCCTCAGTATCCTCCCTCATGCAGCCCCACAGTATCTTCCCTCATGAAGCCCCTCAGTGTCCTCTCATGCAGCCCCTCAGTATCCTCCCTCATGCAGCCCCACAGTATCTTCCCTCATGCAGCCCCTCAGTGTCCTCTCATGCACCCCTCAGTATCTTCCCTCATGCAGCCCCTCAGTGTCCTCTCATGCACCCCTCAGTATCCTCCCTAGTGCAGCCCCACAGTATCTTCCCTCATGCAGCCCCTCAGTGTTCTCTCATGCACCCCTCAGTATCCTCCCTCATGCGCCCCTCAGTATCTTCCTTCATGCAGCCCCTCAGTGTTCTCTCATGCACCCCTCAGTATCCTCCCTCATGCGCCCCTCAGTATCTTCCCTCATGCAGCCCCTCAGTGTTCTCTCATGCGCCCCTCAGTATCCTGTCTCATGCAGCTCCCTCAGCGTCCTCTTTTAAGAACATAAGAAAGAAGGAACACTGCAGAAGGCCTGACCCATTCGAAGCAGGTCCAAGTCACCTCCCGGCTTAAACCAATGACCCACCTAGTCAGGTCAGGTCAGGTCACATCCACTTAAGGAAAGGGCACGGCATAAGACCTATTAGCACAAGCCAGTCAGGTCCAACTCACAACCACTCGTGTATTTATCCAACCTATTTTTAAAACTACTCAGCGTCTTAGCTTCTATGACGGTACTCGGGAGTTTGTTCCACTCATCCACAACTCTGTTACCAAACCAGTGCTTTCCTATATCCTTCCTGAATCTGAATTTTTCTAACTTAAAAGCATTGCTGCGAGTCCTGTCTTGGCTATATATTTTTAGCACGCTATTTCCATCCCCTTTATTTATTCCTGTCTTCCATTTATACACCTCAATCATATCCCCCCTAATTCTACGTCTTTCTAGAGAGTGCAGATTCAGGGCCCTCAGTTTATCCTCATAGGGAAGATTTCTGGTATATGGGATCAACTTTGTCATCCTCCTTTGTTTGCAACCCCTCAGTATCCTCCTCTCATGCAGCCCCTCAGTATCCGCCCTCATGCAGCCCCTCAGTATCCTCCCTCATGCAGCCCCTCAGTATCCTCTTTTTATGCAGCCCCCTCAGTATCCTCTCATACAGCCCCTCAGTATCCTGGTCAGCAGCCCCTCAGTATCCTCTCATACAGCCTCTCAGTATCCTGGTCAGCAGCCCCTCAGTATCCTCCTCAGCAGCCCCTCAGTATTCTCATCAGCTGCCCCTTAGTATCCTCCTCAGCAGCCCCTCAGTATCCTCCTCAGCAGCCCCTCAGTATTCTCATCAGCAGCCCCTCAGTATCCTCCTCAGCAGCCCCTTAGAATCCTCCTCAGCAGCCCCTCAGTATTCTCATCAGCAGCCCCTTAGTATCCTCCTCAGCAGCCCCTCAGTATCCTCCTCAGCAGCCCCTCAGTATCCTCCTCAGCAGCCCCTCAGTATCCTCCTCAGCAGCTCCTCAGTATCCTCCTCAGCAGCTCCTCAGTATCCTGCATGAAAAACGGTCAACGTGCTACGGTGACACTTGACAGGAAGCATTATTGACGGTGTGTTTTCAACCCTTAATCTTAAAATTCTATTTGAATTTATAACAAAGAATTTGCAGCAGTGTTCGCGATTTATATGACTGAATCCTGCAATATTATGCCTGAATCCTGCTATATTATGGCTGAACCCTACTATATTATGACTGAATCCTGCAATACTATGGCTGGATCCTGCAATATTATAACTGTGTCCTGTAATATTATGGCTAGATCATGTATTATAATTGAACAGTGTGTTATAATAATTAAATCCTGTTTTTAAATGACCAAGTCCTGTCTTCATTTAGTATTGTTGATGACAGTGTTTCTCTCTCTCTCTCTCTCTCTCTCTCTCTCTCTCTCTCTCTCTCTCTCTCTCTCTCTCTCTCTCTCTCTCTCTCTCTCTCTCCCCTCCCTCCCCCCTAGGCATCATGTGTTTCATTGTGTTGCTAAGGGTACAGCAACTCTCCAAGCTAACACTCGCTTAGTTTTCCAGTTTGCCATTAAATTATAATGTTGAGTGGGGATAAGTTTAGGTTAATCCTTTCACGAACCTAACATGTATAGAACAGTTATGAATTATACTAAGTCGAATTTATTTAATACAATGCTCTAACACTCTCAGAGTGACCTCTGACCTACTGTATCAGCTGTGATTTATATATTACACTCGCATTAACCACTCCCCCCAACATCCACTAACCTCAACCCCATGCACACCTCTATCCCCGTGTACACCCCAACCCCGTGCAAATCCCAGACCCCGTGCACATCCCTGCCCCGTGCACATCTCTACCCCTGTGCACATCCCTGTCCCTCGCACATCCCTGCACCTTGCATATCCCTGCACCTCTCACATCCCTACCATTTGCACACCCGTGCCTCACACACCCTCTGGTGCGATTGGTCCACATCTACATTGCAAAATTATTCCCTGAGAAAACAAGAGTTTTGAAAAACGCTGCATAATACTTTTAATGAAAAGCAGAGATGCAGTGAATGCACTAGGAGATGACTGAGTGTGAAGAGATTAAGTCTGTTCAGCATCCTTCCTTCATACGTCAGGCGAATTACCTATAGACACGAAGTCGCCTTCAGGAGGGAACCGGATATGTCAGTTCCTGATCATCTGGACTGTGGTGCATATATTTTTACCTAACTTAACCTAACCGCTGGCATTAACAACCTTATTGATCAGGTCACCAACCAGGAGACCAGGTCTAGGACCAGGCCTCGGAGGCGATGGCTCCCGCCTCCCCGTAATGTTCTTTTTACATATTTGTAGCTTATTATTAACTTTATTAATGTTCCTTGATGTTGTTCCATCTCGTAGTTTTCTGCTACTATTGCCTCCTTTCACCCTTCACTTCCCTTCCTCTCTTGTGCCACTAAACTACTCTTCATACCTTCTACTTCCTCTGTTTCTTCTGCTACTACTTCCACTACCAGCCTTACCACTATCACTACTTCTTTTTCTATCCCTCTTGGTGCCGTCCGTGTCCCCCTCGCCTGTGTACATACTGGCTTTATGTACATAGTCTGACTTTATAAGTGGTCCAAGTCGGAGCGAACCGTAGTCGTAAGCTACTCCTGTGTGCCGATTATTTGTGTATCTTTAGTAGGTTCATCTCCCCAGTGACCTCAGCTCCGGCCTGCTGGTTGATGGTATGGTCAGTCAAACTGTTGGTTGTTGCTGCACGCAGCTCGATGTAGGTGGTACAGTCTGGGTGGTCAGGTTTCAGGAGGAACTTGCCAGAGGTCCATCTTGTAGACAGTTGTTAGTCTGTCAGTGTTGGCCCACCTTACACACTTTATTCTTATGAAGTTATTTCTTAGTGTATTTGTTGTGCCCTTTCTTTTACTTGTCAGTATTTTTGCACCATGTATCGAGTATCTCATTGTTTTTGCACTGTCTGTCGTGTATCTCATAATTTTTTGCACCGTCAAAAAACTATCTACCATGTATGCCATTACTATTTAACATGTATCTCAGTATTTTTTGCAGTCTATCGTGTATCTTAATCATGATTTTATAAAAAGTGTCTGGAACCAGTGTCTGCAGTATCTTCAACCAGTGTCTGCAGTATCTTCAACCAGTGTCTGCAGTATCTTCAACCAGTGTCTGCAGTATCTTCAACCAGTGTCTGCAGTATCTTCAACCAGTGTCTGCAGTATCTTCAACCAGTGTCTGCAGTATCTTCAACCAGTGTCTGCAGTATCTTCAACCAGTGTCTGCAGTATCTTCAACCAGTGTCTGCAGTATCTTCAACCAGTGTCTGCAGTATCTTCAACCAGTGTCTGCAGTATCTTCAACCAGTGTCTGCAGTATCTTCAACCAGTGTCTGCAGTATCTTCAACCAGTGTCTGCAGTATCTTCAACCAGTGTCTGCAGTATCTTCAACCAGTGTCTGCAGTATCTTCAGCCAGTGTCTGCAGTATCTTCAGCCAGTGTCTGCAGTATCTTCAACCAGTGTCTGCAGTATCTTCAACCAGTGTCTGCAGTATCTTCAACCAGTGTCTGCAGTATCTTCAACCAGTGTCTGCAGTATCTTCAACCAGTGTCTGCAGTATCTTCAACCAGTGTCTGCAGTATCTTCAACCAGTGTCTGCAGTATCTTCAACCAGTGTCTGCAGTATCTTCAACCAGTGTCTGCAGTATCTTCAACCAGTGTCTGCAGTATCTTCAACCAGTGTCTGCAGTATCTTCAACCAGTGTCTGCAGTATCTTCAACCAGTGTCTGCAGTATCTTCAACCAGTGTCTGCAGTATCTTCAACCAGTGTCTGCAGTATCTTCAACCAGTGTCTGCAGTATCTTCAACCAGTGTCTGCAGTATCTTCAACCAGTGTCTGCAGTATCTTCAGCCAGTGTCTGCAGTATCTTCAACCAGTGTCTGCAGTATCTTCAACCAGTGTCTGCAGTATCTTCAACCAGTGTCTGCAGTATCTTCAACCAGTGTCTGCAGTATCTTCAACCAGTGTCTGCAGTATCTTCAACCAGTGTCTGCAGTATCTTCAACCAGTGTCTGCAGTATCTTCAACCAGTGTCTGCAGTATCTTCAACCAGTGTCTGCAGTATCTTCAACCAGTGTCTGCAGTATCTTCAACCAGTGTCTGCAGTATCTTCAACCAGTGTCTGCAGTATCTTCAACCAGTGTCTGCAGTATCTTCAACCAGTGTCTGCAGTATCTTCAACCAGTGTCTGCAGTATCTTCAACGTGCAAATAATGATTGCAACTTTCTCTTCTCAGCTCCAGGAAGTTTAGGTTGATTGATTGTACAAGTTTTCAGTGATTTATGTTTGTGACAGAATTGATGTGACAGTGAAAGATTGTGACAACTGATTGGACAGTGAAAGTCTGTGACAGAACTGATGGGACAGTGAAAGTTTGTGACAGTTGATGGGACAGTGAAAGCTCTCTGTACCTTCTTTAGATACGCAGTTTCACCTGCTCTGACGAATTTATTTACGATACAGGAAGATTCATATCTTGATTCCAGTAATTTTATGGAGGTGGGGACTGGTTGGTTGGTAATGTGACGCCAGGAGCCTCCAGATCTCTGGTGTACAAGTGTCTTGTATAGTGCCGTTGACCTGACATCTGTTTCAGAGGTTTGTGTCATCAAGCTTCATGATGACAATTAGATGCATGTGCAACATCTGGATATCTTTAATGTAGACGTTTCGCCATCCAGTGGCTTTATCAATACAAATTCTAGGACATAATTTGAAGACAGTAGAACTATATTCATTAGATGAGGTAATCAGTCCCTCAGCCTTGGAGTTGGTGTGAAGAGCACCGTAGTCGCGAAGAATCTGAAGCGCAGGCAAGAAGGCTGGTGCTTATATACTGGAGCCAGTATATATGTCTGATTTTCATCTTGTCGGTAATTTATACCATTCATATACAAGCTTAATGATGCTACCCTTAGCTGTTCGTGTTCATTGCTGCTTGATACTCCTTGTGATGGAGAAAGAAGAGGGAAGGGTTGGCAGAAGAAGGTAATAGCGAAAAGAGAAGAGGGGATAGAGAAATTAGGAAGAGGGGGGGATTGAAAGGAAGAGATAGAAGGAATGGGAACGGGATGATGATGAAGGGAGGGAATTAGCGAGTGGAGCGGCACAGTAATTAAATTACCGATGATGGATTGGATTCCAGTGAAGCCTTGACTGTTTGTGTAGTGATAGAGAGCTCTGGGGGAAGGCAGGGAGACTAATTAGTGTGTGTATATATATATATATATATATATATATATATATATATATATATATATATATATATGTCGTGCCGAATATGTAAAACTGGTCAATTAGCAAGAACTCATTTTAAATTAAGTCCTTTCTAAAATTTTCTCTTATACGTTTAAAGATATATTTTTTTCATTAATGTTAATGGAAAAAAATTTAATTTTGCACCAAAAGAATCTTAGAAAACTTACCTAACCTTATTATAGCAAGAACAATTTATTTTAGCCTAACCCAACTATATATAATTTAGATTTGCTTACAATAATTTAATACTAAACAAACACAGTGAAATATATTTTTTTCGTTAGGTTCAGATTGATTTTGGCGAAATTATTGCATACACAAATTTTCACTTGTCTTACATGGCAAGATGAGCGTTGCTATTTAAGCCAAGATGGCAAATTCTGCCTATTCGGCACGACATATATATATATATATATATATATATATATATATATATATATATATATATATATATATATATATATATATATATATATATATATATATATATATATATATATATATATATATATATATATATATAGTACAGTGTTCAGTACCTTCTAGTACAGTGTTCAGTACCTTCTAGTACAGTGTTCAGTACCTTCTAGTACAGTGTTCAGTACCTTCTAGTACAGTGTTCAGTACCTTCTAGTACAGTATTCAATACCGTCTAGTGCAGTGTTCAGCACCTTCTAGTACAGTGTTCAGCACCTTCTAGCACAGTGTTCAGCAACTTCTAGTACAGTGTTCAGCACCTTCTAGTACAGTGTTCAGTACCTTCTAGTGCAGTGTTCAGCGCCTTCTAGTACAGTGTTCAGTACCTTCTAGTACAGTGTTCAGCGCTTTCCAATACAGTGTTCAGCACCTTCTAGTACAGTGTTCAGTACCTTCTAGTGCAGTGTTCAGCACCTTCCAATACAGTGTTCAGCACCTTCCAATACAGTGTTCAGCACCTTCTAGTGCAGTGTTCAGCACCTTCTAGTGCAATGTTCAGCACCTTCTAGTACAGTGTTCAGCACCTTCTAGTACAGTGTTCAGCAGCTTCTAGTACAGTGTTCAACAGCTTCTAGTACAGTGTTCAGTACCTTCTAGTACAGGGTTCAGCACCTTCTAGTACAGGGTTCAGCACCTTCTAGTACAGTGTTCAGCACCTTCTAGTACAGTGTTCAGCACCTTCTAGTACAGTGTTCAGTACCTCCTCCTAGTACAGTGTTCAGTACCTCCTCCTAGTACAGTGTTCAGTACCTTCTCCTAGTACAATGTTCAGTACCTCCTAGTACAATGTTCAGTACCTCCACCTAGTACAATGTTCAATACCTCCACCTAGTACAATGTTCAGTACCTCCTCCTAGTACATTGTTCAGTACCTCCTCCTAGTACAATGTTCAGTACCTCCATCTAGTACAATGTTCAGTACCTCCTCCTAGTACAATGTTCAGTACCTCCTCCTAGTACAATGTTCAGTACCTCCACCTAGTACAGTGTTCAGTACCTCCACCTAGTACCATGTTCAGTACCTCCGCCTATAGTACAGTGTTCAGTACCTCCTCCTAGTACAATGTTCAGTACCTCCTAGTACATTGTTCAGTACCGCCTCCTAGTACAATGTTCAGTGCCTCCTAGTACAATATTTAGTACTTCCTAGTACAATGTTCATTACCTCCTAGTACAATGTTCAGTACCTCCTCCTAGTACAATGTTCAGTACCTCCTCCTAGTACAATGCTCAGTACCTCCTCCTAGTACAATGTTCAGTACCTCCACCTAGTACAATGTTCAGTACCTCCTCCTAGTACAATGTTCATTACCTCCTCCTAGTACAGTGTTCAGTACCGCCTCTTAGTACAATGTTCAGTGCCTCCTAGTACAATATTTAGTACTTCCTAGTACAATGTTCAGTACCTCCTAGTACAATGTTCAGTACCTCCTCCTAGTACAGTGTTCAGTATCTCCACCTAGTACAGTACCTTACCTTTGATATACCTTTGAAGAATTTCGAGAGTATATCTACTCTCTGAGGCCGGCCATGAGCCAGGCTCGTCTAGTGCCCGCCTGGTCAACCAGGCTATTACTGCTGGAGGCCGACTGCTCCACATATCCATCACAGCCTGGTTGGTCTGGCACCTGGTGAAGATACTTGTCTAGTTTCCTCTTGAAGGCTTCAACACTTGTTCCAGCAGTGTTTCTGATATCTTCTGGTAAGAAGTTGAAAAGTCTGGGACCCCGGATGTTGATACAGTGTTCCCTTATTGTCCCCACCGCACCCCTGCTCCTCACTGGGTTTATTTTACACTTCCTCCCATATGTCTCACTCCAGTATGTTGTTATGGCAGTGTGCAGATTTGGGACCAAGCCCTCGAGTACCTTCCAGGTATATATTATCATGTACCTCTCTCTCCTCCGCTCCAATGAGTACATGTTCAAGACTTGCAGGCGTTCCCAGTAGTTTAGGTGCTTTACTGGCTCAATGTGAGCCGTAAACGATCTCTGTATTTGTTCCAGCTCCGATATTTCTCCTGCCCTGAACGGGGCCGTCAGCACTGAGCAATATTCTAAGTGAGGGAGCACTAGCGATTTGAAGAGTGTCACCATCGGCATTGTTTCCCTTGTTTTGAAAGTTCTCAATACCCAACCCGTCATCTTCCTGGCTGTTGTGTTCTTTGTCTTGTTATGGTCTTTAAAAGAAAGGTCCGCTGACATAGTTATTCCCAGGTCTTTTACGTGTTCCTTACGTTCTATTTGGTGACCCTCTTGAGTTTTGTATATAGTGTTCCTTTTGAGTTCTTCATTCTTTCCATACCTAAGCAGCTGGAACTTATCCCCACTGAACGTCATGTTCCCCACTGCCCACTGGGAAACCTTGCTTATGTCTTCCTTTACTTTTTCAGTGTCCTCTACCGTAGTGACTGTCATGCTTATTTTAGTGTCATCTGCAAATGATGACACAAAAGTGTGCCGGGTGTTTTTATCTACATCTGCTATGAGGATGAGAAACAGCATAGGTGCCAGGACGGTGCCTTGGGGCACTGAGCTTTTGACCTCACTGATGCTGGATCTTGCCCTGTTAACTACTATTCTTTGTGTTGTGTGTGTTAGGAACCCAAAAATCCATCTGCCTACCTTCCCCATAATGCCCATGGCCTTCATTTTGTGCGCTATCACTCCATGATCGCATTTGTCAAACTCCTTTGCAAAATCTGTGTAAATCACAACTGCGTAAATCACCTATAGTACAGTGTTCAGTACCTCCACCTAGTACAGTGTTCAATACCTCCACCTATAGTACAGTGTTCAGTACCTCCACCTAGTACAGTGTTCAATACCTCCACCTATAGTACAGTGTTCAGTACCTCCACCTAGTACAGTGTTCAATACCTCCACCTATAGTACAGTGTTCAGTATCTCCACCTAGTACAATGTTCAGTACATTCACCTATAGTACAGTGTTCAGTACCTCCACCTAGTACAGTGTTCAATACCTCCACCTATAGCACAGTGTTCAGTACCTCCACCTAGTACAATGTTCAGTACATTCACCTATAGTACAGTGTTCAGTACCTCCACCTATAGTACAGTGTTCAGTACCTCCACCTATAGTATAGTGTTCAGGGCCTCCACCTATAGTACAGTGTTAAGTACCTCCACCTATAGTACAGTGTTAAGTACCTCCACCTATAGTACAGTGTTCAGTATCTCCACCTATAGTACAGTGTTCAGTACCTCTACCTATAGTACAGTGTTCAGTACCTCCACCTAGTACAGTGTTCAGTACATTCACCTATAGTACAGTATTCAGTACCTCCACCTATAGTACACTGTTCTGTATCTCCACCTATAGTACAGTGTTCAGTACCTCCACCTATAGTACAGTGTTCAGGGCCTCCACCTATAGAACAGTGTTCAGTACCTCCACCTATAGTACAGTGTTCATGGCCTCCACCTATAGTACAGTGTTCATGGCCTCCACCTATAGTACAGTGTTCATGGCCTCCACCTATAGTACAGTGTTCATGGCCTCCACCTATAGTACAGTGTTCATGGCCTCCACCTATAGTACAGTGTTCAGGGCCTCCACCTATAGAACAGTGTTCAGTACCTCCACCTATAGTACAGTGTTCAGTACCTCCACCTATAGTACAGTGTTCAGTACCTCCACCTATAGTACAGTGTTCAGTACCTCCACCTATAGTACAGTGTTCAGTACCTCCACCTATAGTACAGTGTTCAGTACCTCCACCTATAGTACAGTGTTCAGTACCTCCACCTATAGTACAGTGTTCAGTACCTCCACCTATAGTACAGTGTTCAGTACCTCCACCTATAGTACAGTGTTCAGGGCCTCCACCTATAGAACAGTGTTCAGTACCTCCACGTATAGTAGTGTTCAGTACCTCTACCTAATACAATGTTCAGTACTTTAACCTATAGTACAGTGTTCAGTGCCTCCACCTAGAGTAGTGTTCAGTACCTCCATCTATAGTACCGTGTTCAGTGCCTCCACCTATAGAACCGTGTTCAGTACCTCCGCCTATAGTACAGTGTTCAGTACCTCCACCTAGTACCATGTTCAGTACCTCCACCTATAGTACAGTGTTCAGTGCCTCCACCTATAATACCGTGTTCAGTACCTCCACCTAGTACAATGTTCAGTACCTCCACCTAGTACCGTGTTCAGTACCTCCACCTATAGTTCAGTGTTCAGTACCTCCACCTAATACAGTGTTCAGTACCTCCACCTAGTACAGTGTTCAGTACCTCCACCTAGTACAGTGTTCAGTACCTCCACCTAGTACCGTGTTCAGTACCTCCACCTATAGTTCAGTGTTCAGTACCTCCACCTAATACAGTGTTCAGTACCTCCACCTAGTACAGTGTTCAGTAGCTCCACCTAGTACCGTGTTCAGTACCTCCACCTAGTACCGTGTTCAGTACCTCCACCTATAGTTCATCGGTCAGTACCTCCACCTATATTACAGTGTTCAGTACTTCCACTTAGTACCGTGTTCATTACCTCCACCTATAGTTCAGTGTTCAGTACTTCCACTTAGTACCGTGTTCACTACCTCCATTTAGTACCGTGTTCAGTACCTCCACCTAGTACAGTGTTCGGTACCTTCACCAAGTACCGTGTTCAGTACCTCCACCTAGTACCGTGTTCAGTACCTCCACCTAGTACCGTGTTCAGTACCTCCACCTAGTACAATGTTCAGTACCTCCATCTAGTACAGTGTTCAGTACCTCCACCTAGTACCGTGTTCAGTACCTCCACCTAGTACAATGTTCAGTATCTCCACCTAGTACAATGTTCAGTACCTCCACCTAGTACCGTGTTCAATACCTCCACCTAGTACAGTGTTCAGTACCTCCACCTAGTACCGTGTTCAGTACCTCTAGTAGTACCGTGTTCAGTACCTCCACCTAGTACAGCGTTCAGTACCTCCACCTAGTATAACGTTCAGTACCTCCACCTAGTACCGTGTTCAGTACCTCTACCTAGTAAGAACATAAGAACATAAGAACGAAGGAACACTGCAGAAGGCCTACTGGCCCATGCGAGGCAGGTCCAAGTCTCCTACCAACTTAAGCCAATGCACCCAACCTAGTCAGGTCAGGTCACATTGACTTAAGGGTGGAACACGGCAACCGACCTGGTAGCACAAGCTATCAGGTCCAACTCACACCCACCCACATCCACTCATGTATTTATCCAACCCATTTTTAAAGCTACACAACGTTCTGGCCTCTATAACTGTACTCGGGAGTTTGTTCCACTCATCCACAACTCCACCACCAAACCAGTACTTTCCTATATCCTTCCTGAATCTGAATTTTTCCAACTTAAAACCATTGCTGCGAGTCCTGTCTAGGCTAGATATTTTCAGCACGCTATTTACATCCCCTTTATTTATTCCTGTCTTCCATTTATACACCTCAAGGTCTTGAGGACATCTCTCCAAGAGAGAACCCGCAGCAATGGATTTAAACCAGATAAGGTTAGATTCAGAAAGGACACAGGAAAACACTGGCCTGGAAACAGGGTAGCTGATGAGTGGAACAGTCCACCCAGTTGGGCTATCGAGGCCAGGACCCTGGGCAGTTCCAAATTTAGGCTGGATAAGCACATGAGTGTTCAGTACTTCCACCTAGTACAATGTTCAGTACCTCCACCTAGTACCGTGTTCAGTACCTCCACCTAGTACAGTGTTCAGTACCTCCACCTAGTACCGTGTTCAGTACCTCCACCTAGTACCTCCTAGTACAGTGTTCAGTACCTCAGTACCTCCATCTAGTACAGTAGTACCTCCACCTATACCGTGTTCAGTACCTCCACCTAGTACCGTGTTCAGTACCTCCACCTAGTACCGTGTTCAGTACCTCCACCTAGTACAATGTTCAGTACCTCCACCTAGTACCGTGTTCAGTACCTCCACCTAGTACCGTGTTCAGTACCTCCACCTAGTACAATGTTCAGTACCTCCACCTAGTACAGTGTTCAGTACCTCCACCTAGTACCGTGTTCAGTACCTCCACCTAGTACAATGTTCAGTACCTCCATCTAGTACAGTGTTCAGTACCTCCACCTAGTACCGTGTTCAGTACCTCCACCTAGTACAGTGTTCAATACCTCCACCTAGTACAGTGTTCAGTACCTACACCTAGTACCGTGTTCAGTACCTCCATCTAGTACAGTGTTCAGTGCCTCCACCTAGTACCGTGTTCAGTACCTCCACCTAGTACAGTGTTCAATACCTCCACCTAGTACAGTGTTCAGTACCTCCACCTAGTACCGTGTTCAGTACCTCCATCTAGTACAGTGTTCAGTACCTCCACCTAGTACAATGTTCAGTACCTCCACCTACTACCGTGTTCAGTACCTCCATCTAGTACAGTGTTCAGTACCTCCATCTAGTACAGTGTTCAGTACCTCCACCTAGTACCGTGTTTAGTACCTCCACCTAGTATAATGTTCAGTACCTCCACCTAGTATAATGTTCAGTACCTCCACCTAGTATAATGTTCAGTACCTCCACCTAGTACAATGTTCAGTACCTCCACCTAGTACCGTGTTCAGTACCTCTACCTAGTACCGTGTTCAGTACCTCCACCTAGTACAATGTTCAGTACCTCCACCTAGTACAATGTTCAGTACCTCCATCTAGTACAGTGTTCAGTACCTCCACCTAGTACAATGTTCAGTACCTCCATCTAGTACAGTGTTCAGTACCTCCACCTAGTACCGTGTTCAGTACCTCCATCTAGTACCGTGTTCAGTACCTCCATCTAGTACCGTGTTCAGTACCTCCATCTAGTACCGTGTTCAGTACCTCCACCTAGTACCGTGTTCAGTACCTCCACCTAGTACAATGTTCAGTACCTCCATCTAGTACAGTGTTCAGTACCTCCTCCTAGTACAATGTTCAGTACCTCCATCTAGTACAGTGTTCAGTACCTCCACCTAGTACAATGTTCAGTACCTCCATCGCGTACAATGTTCAGTACCTCCACCTAGCACCGTGTTCAGTACCTCCACCTAGTATAATGTTCAGTACCTCTACCTAGTACAATGTTCAGTACCTCCATCTAGTACAGTGTTCAGTACCTCCTCCTAGTACCGTGTTCAGTACCTCCACCTAGTATAATGTTCAGTACCTCCACCTTGTACAATGTTCAGTACCTCCACCTAGCACCGTGTTCAGTACCTCCACCTAGTATAATGTTCAGTACCTCTACCTAGTACAATGTTCAGTACCTCCATCTAGTACAGTGTTCAGTACCTCCACCTAGTACCGTGTTCATTACCTCCACCTAGTACAATGTTCAGTACCTCCATCAAGTACAATGTTCAGTACCTCCATCTAGTACAATGTTCAGTACCTCCATCTAGTACAATGTTCAGTACCTCCACCTAGTACCGTGTTCAGTACCTCCACCTAGTATAATGTTCAGCACCTCCATCTAGTACAATGTTCAGTACCTCCACCTAGTACCGTGTTCAGTACCTCCACCTAGTATAATGTTCAGTACCTCCACCTAGTATAATGTTCAGTACCTCCATCTAGTACAATGTTCAGTACCTCCACCTAGTAATATGTTCAGTACCTCCATCTAGTACAATGTTCAGTACCTCCACCTAGTACCGTGTTCAGTACCTCCACCTAGTACCGTGAACATCAAAATGGTATACAATACCGACAGGTTGTTAGGTAAGACACATATGCAACAGTTAGACAACTTTATTCCGAAACGTTTCGCCTACACAGTAGGCTTCTTCAGTCGAATACAGAAAATAGGCAGGAAGAGTAGAGATGTGAAGACGATGTAATCAGTCCATCACCCTTGTAGTCGTAGAATTTGAGGTTGTCAGTCCCTCGGCCTGGAGAAGTTCAGTTCCATAGTCAGGAACTATCTGAAGATCAAGCGACAGTGCGGAGACTTAAATACTGTCGGAAGGAGAGGTGCAGAGTAGTAGTAGTAGTAGTAGTAGTAGTGAGAATGTAACCACTGATAGGTCATGTCCCTCTCAGATCCAACACTTCTCACTTGAAAAGCTTGTCAAAGGTGTTTTCTGTACCAAGATGCCACGTGTTGCAGTGTCTGACAAGATGAACATCAAAATGGTATACAATACCGACAGGTTGTTAGGTAAGACACATATGCAACAGTTAGACAACTTTATTCCGAAACGTTTCGCCTACACAGTAGGCTTCTTCAGTCGAATACAGAAAATAGGCAGGAAGAGTAGAGATGTGAAGACAGTATTTAAGTCTCCGCACTGTCGCTTGATCTTCAGATAGTTCCTGACTATGGAACTGAACTTCTCCAGGCCGAGGGACTGACAACCTCAAATTCTACGACTACAAGGGTGATGGACTGATTACATCGTCTTCACATCTCTACTCTTCCTGCCTATTTTCTGTATTCGACTGAAGAAGCCTACTGTGTAGGCGAAACGTTTCGGAATAAAGTTGTCTAACTGTTGCATATGTGTCTTACCTAACAACCTGTCGGTATTGTATACCATTTTGATGTTCATCTTGTCAGACACTGCAACACGTGGCATCTTGGTACAGAAAACACCTTTGACAAGCTTTTCAAGTGAGAAGTGTTGGATCTGAGAGGGACATGACCTATCAGTGGTTACATTCTCACTACTACTACTACTACTACTACTACTACTACTACTACTACTACTACTCTGCACCTCTCCTTCCGACAGTATTTAAGTCTCCGCACTGTCGCTTGATCTTCAGATAGTTCCTGACTATGGAACTGAACTTCTCCAGGCCGAGGGACTGACAACCTCAAATTCTACGACTACAAGGGTGATGGACTGATTACATCGTCTTCACATCTCTACTCTTCCTGCCTATTTTCTGTATTCGACTGAAGAAGCCTACTGTGTAGGCGAAACGTTTCGGAATAAAGTTGTCTAACTGTTGCATATGTGTCTTACCTAACAACCTAGTACCGTGTTCAATACCTCCAACTAGTACCGTGTTCAGTACCTCCACCTAGTACCGTGTTCAATACCTCCACCTAGTACCGTGTTCAGTACCTCCACCTAGTACCGTGTTCAGTACCTCCACCTAGTACCGTGTTCAATACCTCCACCTAGTACCGTGTTCAGTACCTCCACCTAGTACCGTGTTCAATACCTCCACCTAGTACCGTGTTCAGTACCTCCACCTAGTACCGTGTTCAATACCTCCACCTAGTACCGTGTTCAGTACCTCCACCTAGTACCGTGTTCAGTACCTCCACCTAGTACCGTGTTCAGTACCTCCACCTAGTACAATGTTCAGTACCTCCACCTAGTACAATGTTCAGTACCTCCACCTAGTACAATGTTCAGTACCTCCACCTAGTACCGTGTTCAGTACCTCCACCTAGTACCGTGTTCAATACCTCCACCTAGTACCGTTTTCAGTACCTCCACCTAGTACCGTGTTCAGTACCTCCACCTAGTACCGTGTTCAATACCTCCACCTAGTACCGTGTTCAATACCTCCACCTAGTACCGTGTTCAGTACCTCCACCTAGTACCGTGTTCAATACCTCCACCTAGTACCGTGTTCAATACCTCTACCTAGTACCTTGTTCAGTACCTCCACCTAGTACCGTGTTCAGTACCTCCACCTAGTACCGTGTTCAATACCTCCACCTAGTACCGTGTTCAATACCTCCACCTAGTACCGTGTTCAGTACCTCCACCTAGTACCGTGTTCAATACCTCCACCTAGTACCGTGTTCAGTACCTCCACCTAGTATCGTGTTCAGTACCTCCACCTAGTACCGTGTTCAATACCTCCACCTAGTACCGTGTTCAATACCTCCACCTAGTACCGTGTTCAGTACCTCCACCTAGTACCGTGTTCAATACCTCCACCTAGTACCGTGTTCAGTACCTCCACCTAGTACCGTGTTCAGTACCTCCACCTAGTACCGTGTTCAGTACCTCCACCTAGTACCGTGTTCAGTACCTCCACCTAGTACCGTGTTCAGTACCTCCACCTAGTACCGTGTTCAGTACCTCCACCTAGTACCGTGTTCAGTACCTCCACCTAGTACCGTGTTCAGTACCTCCACCTAGTACCGTGTTCAGTACCTCCACCTAGTACCGTGTTCAGTACCTCCACCTAGTACCGTGTTCAGTACCTCCACCTAGTACCGTGTTCAGTACCTCCACCTAGTACCGTGTTCAGTACCTCCACCTAGTACCGTGTTCAGTACCTCCACCTAGTACCGTGTTCAGTACCTCCACCTAGTACCGTGTTCAGTACACAGCATTATAGGTGCAAATACTTTTCCAAAGATTTATAAACATGTTTTTGATTGTCTTCCAGTAAGGGTTCCAATACGCATTCACATGTATTCCAGAAAGGCAAAACTACATTTTAAAATGCATAAACGCGTTCCTGAAAGTATTACACATATATTAAAACAGAAAAGATTATATTCCCAAAGTTTAGGAATATATTTTTGAAAGCTATGGATCCCTTTTCAGAAAAGCTCAAATGTATACTAGAAAATTGTGAGTATATTCGTGGAATATCTTACACGAATGTTAATGTATCCTTCACCGGATTCTTGCTACATAAAACACACAGACTAGGAAGCAATCTGACGGAGCCGTCTTGGTGCGTCATGCTTTAAGAGGCACCACCACATCTTGACAGCCTTCGTTCGTGTAACTTTAAGAAGGAAGCCCAGCTCTCAGGATTCTGGACTCTTATACCTCTAGGAAGACATTGTAGCTCTCAGCAGCCTGTTTCTTTGAAGCTCTAGGAAGACATTGTAGCTCTCAGCAGCCTGTTTCTTTGAAGCTCTAGGAAGACATTGTAGCTCTCAGCAGCCTGTTTCTTTGAAGCTCTAGGAAGACATTGTAGCTCTCAGCAGCCTGTTTCTTTGAAGCTCTAGGAAGACATTGTAGCTCTCAGCAGCCTGTTTCTTTGAAGCTCTAGGAAGACATTGTAGCTCACAACAGCCTGTTTCTTTGAAGCTCTAGGAAGACATTGTAGCTCTCAGCAGCCTGTTTCTTTGAAGCTCTAGGAAGACATTGTAGCTCTCAGCAGCCTGTTTCTTTGAAGCTCTAGGAAGACATTGTAGCTCTCAGCAGCCTGTTTCTTTGAAGCTCTAGGAAGACATTGTAGCTCTCAGCAGCCTGTTTCTATGAAGCTCTAGGAAGACATTGTAGCTCTCAGCAGCCTGTTTCTTTGAAGCTCTAGGAAGACATTGTAGCTCTCAGCAGCCTGTTTCTACAGCTCTAGGAAGACATTGTAGCTCTCAGCAGCCTGTTTCTACAGCTCTAGGAAGACATTGTAGCTCTCAGCAGCCTGTTTCTACAGCTCTAGGAAGATATTGTAGCTCTCAGCAGCCTGTTTCTTTGAAGCTCTAGGAAGACATTGTAGCTCTCAACAGCCTGTTTCTTTGAAGCTCTAGGAAGACATTGTAGCTCTCAGCAGCCTGTTTCTTTGAAGCTCTAGGAAGACATTGTAGCTCTCAGCAGCCTGTTTCTTTGAAGCTCTAGGAAGACATTGTAGCTCTCAGCAGCCTGTTTCTACAGCTCTAGGAAGACATTGTAGCTCTCAGCAGCCTGTTTCTACAGCTCTAGGAAGATATTGTAGCTCTCAGCAGCCTGTTTCTTTGAAGCTCTAGGAAGACATTGTAGCTCTCAACAGCCTGTTTCTTTGAAGCTCTAGGAAGACATTGTAGCTCTCAGCAGCCTGTTTCTTTGAAGCTCTAGGAAGACATTGTAGCTCTCAGCAGCCTGTTTCTTTGAAGCTCTAGGAAGACATTGTAGCTCTCAGCAGCCTGTTTCTACAGCTCTAGGAAGACATTGTAGCTCTCAGCAGCCTGTTTCTTTGAAGCTCTAGGAAGACATTGTAGCTCTCAGCAGCCTGTTTCTTTGAAGCTCTAGGAAGACATTGTAGCTCTCAGCAGCCTGTTTCTACAGCTCTAGGAAGATATTGTAGCTCTCAGCAGCCTGTTTCTTTGAAGCTCTAGGAAGACATTGTAGCTCTCAACAGCCTGTTTCTTTGAAGCTCTAGGAAGACATTGTAGCTCTCAGCAGCCTGTTTCTTTGAAGCTCTAGGAAGACATTGTAGCTCTCAGCAGCCTGTTTCTTTGAAGCTCTAGGAAGACATTGTAGCTCTCAGCAGCCTGTTTCTACAGCTCTAGGAAGACATTGTAGCTCTCAGCAGCCTGTTTCTTTGAAGCTCTAGGAAGACATTGTAGCTCTCAGCAGCCTGTTTCTACAGCTCTAGGAAGACATTGTAGCTCTCAGCAGCCTGTTTCTTTGAAGCTCTAGGAAGACATTGTAGCTCTCAGCAGCCTGTTTCTACAGCTCTAGGAAGACATTGTTCTCAACAGCCTGGTTGTCTAAAACTGTAGAAGGACATTATGGTTCTCAACATGATTAAAGCTTTAGGGAGACTGTGTAGTACCTTTATCTTCCACCAACAGATATCTCAGATAATGCCAGTTTAAGTACTCAAGTGTTTAAAAGGAGAGTAGGTGGCATACTTCTTCGGATGTCTGAGTAACCAGTCTGTGAGGACTATGAAGTTTTGCGCGGTGGTGCAGGTAACAACAGTCTTGTTGATCAGGAGGTCACCAGGGAAGTCTAGTCATAGGCTGGATTATAATTGAAAAGTGCAAACCGGTTAAAGTTATGTCGCATCACTTGACAGCTTCTGCGCCACCAGCTAGGTGCATTACATCACTTGACAGCTTCTGTGCCACCAACCAGGTACATCGCATCACTTGACAGCTTCTGCGCCACCAACCAGGTACATCACATCACTTGACAGCTTCTGCGCCACCAACCAGGTACATCACATCACTTGACAGCTTCTGCGCCACCAACCAGGTACATCACATCACTTGACAGCTTCTGCGCCACCAACCAGGTACATCACATCACTTGACAGCTTCTGCGCCACCAACCAGGTACATCACATCACTTGACAGCTTCTGCGCCACCAACCAGGTACATCACATCACTAGACAGCTTCTGCGCCACAGCTTCTGCGCCACCAACCAGGTACATCACATCACTTGACAGCTTCTGCGCCACCAACCAGGTACATCACATCACTAGACAGCTTCTGCGCCACCAATCAGGTACATCACATCACTTGACAGCTTCTGCGCCACCAACCAGGTACATCACATCACTTGACAGCTTCTGCGCCACCAACCAGGTACATCACATCACTTGACAGCTTCTGCGCCACCAACAACAATGCTAAGTGGAATACTGGATCATAACAAAGTATTTAGTGGTGCAGTTTATATTTTGTAATAACTTTATTCATGTTATTTGGTCATCATTTGTTGTGGTCACTTTCAGATGATATCCTGGGAACCGAAAAAAAGTCAGAAATGACTTAAGTATGCAGTTGTTTTGTCAGCCGTTCTACTTCCCGACGGGTGTGGGTGTCCTTGGTACCAGGTGTTGGTGTCCTTGGTACCAGGTGTTGGTGTCCTTGGTAGCAAGTGTGGGTGTCCTTGGTACCAGGTGTTGGTGTCCTTGGTAGCAAGTGTGGGTGTCCTTGGTACCAGGTGTTGGTGTCCTTGGTAGCAAGTGTGGGTGTCCTTGGTAGCAGGTGTTGGTGTCCTTGGTACCAGGTGTTGGTGTCCTTGGTACCAGGTGTTGGTGTCCTTGGTAGCAAGTGTGGGTGTCCTTGGTAGCAGGTGTTGGTGTCCTTGGTACCAGGTGTTGGTGTCCTTGGTACCAGGTGTTGGTGTCCTTGGTAGCAGGTGTTGGTGTCCTTGGTAGCAGGTGTTGGTGTCCTTGGTACCAGGTGTTGGTGTCCTTGGTACCAGGTGTTGGTGTCCTTGGTAGCAGGTGTTGGTGTCCTTGGTACCAGGTGTTGGTGTCCTTGGTAGCAGGTGTTGGTGTCCTTGGTAGCAAGTGTTGGTGTCCTTTGTAGCAAGTGTGGGTGTCCTTGGTAGCAGGTGTTGGTGTCCTTGGTAGCAGGTGTTGGTGTCCTTTGTAGCAAGTGTTGGTGTCCTTTGTAGCAAGTGTGGGTGTCCTTGGTAGCAGGTGTTGGTGTCCTTGGTAGCAGGTGTTGGTGTCCTTTGTAGCAAGTGTGGGTGTCCCTGGTAGCAGGTGTTGGTGTCCTTGGTAGCAGGTGTTGGTGTCCTTTGTAGCAAGTGTGGGTGTCCTTGGTAGCAGGTGTTGGTGTCCTTGGTAGCAGGTGTTGGTGTCCTTTGTAGCAAGTGTGGGTGTCCCTGGTAGCAGGTGTTGGTGTCCTTGGTAGCAGGTGTTGGTGTCCTTTGTAGCAAGTGTGGGTGTCCTTGGTAGCAGGTGTTGGTGTCCTTGGTAGCAGGTGTTGGTGTCCTTGGTAGCAGGTGTGGGTGTCCTTGGTAGCAGGTGTTGGTGTCCTTGGTACCAGGTGTTGATGTCCTTGGTACCAGGTGTTGGTGTCCTTGGTAGCAGGTGTTGGTGTCCTTGGTAGCAGGTGTTGGTGTCCTTGGTAGCAGGTGTTGGTGTCCTTGGTAGCAGGTGTTGGTGTCCTTGGTAGCAAGTGTGGGTGTCCTTGGTAGCAGGTGTTGGTGTCCTTGGTAGCAGGTGTTGGTGTCCTTGGTAGCAAGTGTGGGTGTCCCTGGTAGCAGGTGTTGGTGTCCTTGGTAGCAGGTGTTGGTGTCCTTGGTAGCAGGTGTTGGTGTCCTTGGTAGCAGGTGTTGGTGTCCTTGGTAGCAAGTGTGGGTGTCCTTGGTAGCAGGTGTTGGTGTCCTTGGTAGCAGGTGTTGGTGTCCTTGGTAGCAAGTGTGGGTGCCCTTGGTAGCAGGTGTTGGTGTCCTTGGTAGCAGGTGTTGCTGCCCTTGGTAGCAAGTGTGGGTGTCCTTGGTAGCAGGTGTCGGTGTCCTTGGTAGCAGGTGTCGGTGTCCTTGGTAGCAGGTGTTGGTGTCCTTGGTAGCAGGTGTTGGTGTTCTTGGTAGCAAGTGTGGGTGTCCTTGGTAACAGGTGTGGATGTCTCTGGTAGCAGGTGTTGGTGTCCTTGGTAGCAGGTGTGGGTGTCCCTGGTAGCAGGTGTTGGTGTCCTTGGTAGCAGGTGTTGGTATCCTTGGTAGCAGGTGTGGGTGTCCCTGGTAACAAGTGTGGATGTCCCTTGTAGCAGGTGTTGGTGTCCTTGGTAGCAGGTGTAGGTGTCCCTTGTAGCAGGTGTGGGTGTCACTGGTAGCAGGTGTTGGTATCCTTAGTAGCAGGTGTGGGTGTCCCTGGTAGCAGGGGTGGGTGCCCTTGGTAGCAGGTGTGGGTGTCCCTGGTAGCAGGTGTGTTCCTGGTAGCAGGTGTATGTGTTCCTGGTAGCAGGTGTGGGTGTCCCTGGTAGCAGGTGTTGGTGTCCTTGGTAGCAGGTGTGGGTGTCCCTGGTAGCATGTGTGAGTGTCCTTGGTAGCAGGTGTGGGTGTCCCTGGTAGCAGGTGTGTGTGTCCCTGGTAGTAGGTGTGGGTGTCCCTGGTAGTAGGTGTGGGTGTCCCTGGTAGCAGGTGTGGGTGTCCCTGGTAGCAAGTGTGAGTGTCCTTGGTAACGTGTGTGTGTTCCTGGTAGCAGGTGTGGGTGTTCCTAGTAGCAGGTGTGGGTGTCTTTCGTAGCAGGTGTGTGTGTTCCTGGTAGCAGGTGTTGGTGTCCCTGGTAGCTGGTGTTGGTGTCCTTGGTAACAGGTGTGGGTGTCCCTGGTAACGTGTGGGTGTCCTAGGTAGCAGGTGTAGGTGTCCCTGGTAACAGGTGTAGGTTTTCCTGGTAGCAGGTGTGGGTATCCTTGGTAGCAGGTGTATGTGTTCCTGCTAGCAGGTGTGGGTGTCCCTGGTAGCGGGTGTATGTGTTCCTGCTAGCAGGTGTGGGTGTCCCTGGTAGCAGGTGTGGGTGTCCCTGGTAACAGGTGTGGGTGTTCCTGGTAGCAGGTGTGTGTGTTCCTGCTAGCAGGTGTGGGTGTTCCTGCTAGCAGGTGTGGGTGTTCCTGGTAGCAGGTGTATGTGTTTCTGCTAGCAGGTGTGGGTGTTCCTGCTAGCAGGTGTGGGTGTTCCTGGTAGCAGGTGTGGGTGTTCCTGCTAGCAGGTGTGGGTGTCCCTGCTAGCAGGTGTGGGTGTCCCTGGTAGCAAGTGTGGGTGTATCAGAAGTGGTCTTAACGAGTGTCACTGGGAACTAACAATCTCTGCCACTGTATAACCTAGGCTAGTTCCTTCATGAATCCTGTCAGTTTACCTTGGTTCATTTTTATGAAACTCCAAATTAACCTCGTTCTGTTCCAACTGGAATCGTCTTGTTTTGAAGCGAGAGGAGGAGTTTTTGCTTCACTTGTTTGGGTGATATAAATCTCTGCGAGAGGTCTTTTAAATTAAACCATTAAAGATTAGTCTCTTGGATAATTCCCTTGTGTTTGTGAAAACGGAACCTGAAGGTTACCTGAAGATTCCAGAGGTCACCGACCCCACTGTCTGGTGTTTGATCAAACCCGCTGTTCATGCGAGTTACATGCATTACAACCTAGGCATCATATCCCGGCTGGTCGAGAACTACCTTGAGGATCTTGTCAAGTTCCCTCTTGAAGACAGCTAGGAGTCTGGTAATTTTTCTTATATATATAGTGCTGAAAAGTCTTCGTCTGTTTACACTTACTAAACTATCTCTTAGTGGCTCATGGCACCCCTGTTTTCATTAGAAGTATTGTATTTTTCACTGTCTGCCGAGCTTCTTCCTCTCATAGTGATTTCGGTGTATAGATTTGAGACGAATCGTTCCAGAATTTTCTAGGTGTGAATTATGGAAATATTGCTTACGTTCCAGGTAGTACAGGTCAATGGACTTACAATTAAGCATTCCCGATAATTTAGATGCTTGGCTGAGTTTGTACCGGCAGTGAAGGTTCTCTGTACATTCTCCACTTCTGTAATTTCATCTGCACACACAAGTAGTGTGAAGCAAAATTCCAGTGTAGAGAGTGTCAGTAGTGTGTCACTGATTACTTTTACTACTTGTGTAGTATACGTAGTTAATCCCAGCTATGTTATAGACAGGCTCCCTGGCTAGCCATGACGTCACTAGTCACGCTTATGTGAGCGGTTGGCCGCAGGCCTCCTTCCCACTTTCAACTCTAGGCATAGACTCGACATACAGGCCTGGGTTTTTTCCTTGAAGACTCTCATAATACACGACTCCTAAACCATCCAGTAAGTGTATTCCGTACTCCAATATCTCCTTAATGATAAGTTATCCAGCCTGTTAATTGTTGTTTACAAAGTGTTGAATGGACTTTGAAGACAAATCAGTCTCTGTATGCATCTTTCGGGTATTTTGTCTGTAGAAAATTAAAAATCTTTTTAACAGTTTATTTCTTTTTGAAGTTATTACACAATGATAACAAATGTTGAATGGCTTTGCAAAGTCTCTGTATGCATCTTTATTTTGTCTGTCTTCTAGTGCACAAAAATGTGAGAGGCAGGATGACGTACTCTAAATCTGTGTTGCCCTGGGCTGTGCAATTGTGAACCCAGGGGTTTAGCAGTCTTTCTACCTTTGTTTTTTAATGACCGTGTGGTTACCACCTGTGCCCAGACTCCGCCTCCATAGAAAATTTAAAGTCTGGTGGAGAGTGTATGGGCATCCAGTTGCACAACCCAGGGCAGCATGGGTTTAGATCCGGCCGCTCCTTCCTTTCTCAGGTGCTATACCATTACGAAATGTTCTTGGATGCGTTGAAAGACAAGCTAAAGGCTAATGTAATGTACAGTGATTTTGTAGAAGCGTTCGACAAGTGCTACCGCGGCGTGGTTGAAACGTTCAGACATAGCACGAGAGAGGTGACAAAAAAAAAACTAGACCATTAGTAGTAACATCATACACAGAAATTTTTGAAAGGATGATACAGCGCCAAATTTTATGAAAAAAAATGACTTGCATAACCAAAGTCAACATGAATTTAAAACAGTAAAATAATGCTTGTCACTACTACTGGATCATAATGACAAAATTACCGAGTCTTTGGAAGAAACACAGAATGCAGCTGCAGTCTTCTTGGACTTCACTAAGACATTTGACAAATGTGATCATGGAGTAAATATCCTATTATAAGGTCGAGAGGTATAACAAGAAAAATAGAATAAAACACAACATCTGCTGCGTTCTATTCTAGAAGTTGTACATAAATGGTCTACAGTACCGACAAAATTAAGAATTAGACACATGTATAGTATCAGGGTATCTTTATCTTTAGACGTTTCTCCAACCAGTGACTTTATCAGTACAATGCAAGGACATGTAAAATTATATGCAGAAGATGAAGTAATCAGTCCTTCAGCTTTGAAGTTGGTGAAGAGCGCCGTAGTCTTGGACACTGAAGCACAGGCGTGAAGACTGGCACTTATATAGAGAGGTAAGTGAGATAAGGTAGAAAGGAAGAAAAATGGATAAGAACGAGAGAGGGAGAGAAGAGAAACGGAAAAGAAAGGTGGGGGGGGGGAGAAAAATCCCTAATTAAACCTCTCAAGCTGATCTTCCCCACGACCCGCCACTCATTAACGTATTATTGAAGAAGGTGGACCAAGGAAACACCTCCTGCTGTATCTCTGCGTTTTTCAGGCCATTAGTGCAATTTAATCGCCAATTTTTCCCTATTCAAATGTCGTAAAAGAATTTCTGCCCCATTCATCATTTGAAATTACAGACCCAATTGTTTTTGCTGGAGCTATTTTCCAGGCTTGATTTTTTTATGATCTTAACATTTTGAATACATTTGCTTATATTTTATCATGAGTATGTCATAAATTTGTCGAATATATAAATTTCCATCTTTTCGGTGCTCATAGTGGCAGTTTCCAAAATTGATATTCTCTCTTTTTTTTTTTGTTAGCATCGCAAAAACTGCTATATAAAATTATTTGAAAATTGGAACACATTTATGTATGAAATTCAGCCGTGTGAGGTGGTGCTGCTGGGAGTCTTCTCAGATTTTTTTTTCTGTCAATACAACTTTAAAAGTTGGGCAAAATTATATGGAAGAGATCAGGTCATGTGAGCTGTCCTCTCTGCTCCATCAACTTCACCTATGACAGTCGTAGAGTGGAGGGACCTTAAAAAGAAAGTCTCCAGAGTGAGGGGCACTCTTGGCTGTGACAAGAAATTTTCTTTCCATATTTCAGTTATTAATAATAAATTAATAACAATGCATTTAAATTAGTATGCCGTTTATATATTATTAGTATCGGGCATATAGATAATATATAATAACTTTGTTAATAAATTTGAATCATACTTGAAAGATAATAGTAGATATGACATCTCTGTTGCCGTACACTAACACCTCTTAAGGCACTATTAACTATAGCTATTAGTGGAATATTAGTTTTATTGACCAAGATATTTGTATATTATTAATTTCCATAATTATTTTATTTATAATTGTTCATATTATTGCATATCTTCCAGTTTCTTGACTCGTAAATGGAAATCTTGTTAACACTAAAGAAGCAATAATATTCATTGACGCATTTTTTATTTGTTTTACAAGTTATGGTGATAAAAGAAAGCTGATAAAGAAGGGAGGAAGAAAAAGAGGTATGGAGAACGATAGAAAAATATATCAACCACGGTATGAGTGGGGGTTAGAACCCATGGCAAGTGAGTCGTACAACTCCAGGCCAATGCGTAAACCACTGGGCCAGCTGGCTGCAATAAGATTCATACAGCTACTTATACACCAAAGCCGTCCCCTCATGACGACGACTTTGAGGGGAAATGGACTAATTTCGTCACGGCCACGCTGGCGGGAATTTCATCTGTAAAAAATTCCATTTGTGGTCACAGTGGTGGTTCATGCTAACCTCTCTATAGTGTATAAATGTACCTAGTTGGATGAATCTTATTGTCAGATCAACCAGGCTGTGATGGATATGGGGGACAGCGGGCCTCCAGCATCAACAGCCTGGTTGACCAGGCAAGCACCAGACGAGCCTGGCCCATGGCTGGGCTCGGAGAGTAGTGAAACTCTCGAAACTCTTCAAAGGTTTTCAAAGGTAGTCAGCTGGCCCAGTGGCTTACGCACTGGCCTGGAGTTTAACCACTCACTTGCCATGGGTTTTAACCCCATCCTTGCCGTGGTTTGTTTGCAATCGTGTTAGGATTTTGTGAATCAAAATGCATTGTTGCAGCAACGAAAACATAAGATGGGAGAGAATGCACACACAAGTTGTTGAAATTCTTAAAAAAGAAAATTCTAACATTACAAGTGACACAAAGACTCGTGTTCTGTCGTAATAATTCTTAGGAAAATAAAACATGAGTCTTGTAATTACTATGACTCGCGAACCTTCGTACAGAATCTTAATCGGTATGTCAGACCGCTCTTAATCCACCACCCCCCAGCCCCCCTACTTGTACACTGCTACTTGTTGCTCTTGTTACAGCTGAGCTGGGCATCACAAGTGAGTCTCTGTTTAACTGCTTATGTGTGTGTGTGTGTGTGTGTGTGCGCGCGCGCGTGTGTGTATGTGTGTGTGTGCGCGTGTGTGTGCGTGCGTGTGCGTGCGTGTGTGCAAACAATCGTAGACAGGCGATCTTAACAATGCAAGACAATCCACGTGATAGAACTCTTTAGCTCAAGTACTTTCACACTTCTCAGTGCATCATCAGGAGCTGTGCAAAGGTAGCAACAGGAGAAATGCGGTAAGAAGGTGTTCTCAGAAGATAGCGTGAGAGAAAGTTACACTGGCGGGAATCACGCTACTATACTCTGAGAAAACTTTCTCTCATTTCTCCCGTTGCTACTTTTGCAAGATTACACAGCTCCTGATGATGCAGTGAGAAGTGTGAAAGTACTTGAGCTAAAGATTTCCACCTCCATGGCTTGTCTTGCATATATACATGTGCCGAGTAGGTAAAATTTGCGATTTTGGCCTAAATAGCAACACTCTTCTTGCCGAATAAGGAATGCGAAAATTTGTGCATGCAATAATTTCGCAAAAATCATTTTAACCTAACGAAAAAATGTATTTCATAGTGTATTTCATACTGTATCTTTAAACATATAGAAAATTTTAAAGACTTAATTTTAAATGAGTTCTTCCTAATTGGCCAATTTTACCTATTCGGCCACACACACAAACAACTACTGCTAATTGTGGATGACTTCAGTCACATAGAAATTGAGTGGGAGAACTTAGAACCACATGGGGACCCAGAAACGTGGAGGGCTAAGATGATGGTGGTGGCACTGGAAATCCTCATGTACCAACACTTAAGGGACACTACCAGAGAGAGAGAGGAGAGGATGAACCAGCAAAACCGGACCTAGTATTCACCTTGAGTAGTGCAGATATTGAGGATATCACATATGAAAGGCCCCTTTGGGCCAGTGACCACGTGGTTCTGAGCTTCAAATACACAGTATAATTACAAGTGGAGAGGGAAGCAGGAAGGGCACGACAAATGAAGCCAAACTATAGAGGCATGAAGAATTTCCTGCACGAGGTTCAGTAGGACAGAGCAATGGCAGGGAAGTCATTAAATGAGATGATTGAATATGTGACAACAATATGGTTCGCTCAAAGGTGTAAAGAGGCCAAAACCAAGTATGCTAAAGAATGGAAGAAGTATAGAAGGCAAAGAAATGAATATGCACAGGTAAGAAGGGGGGTCCAACAACAGCATGAAAATGACATAACAGCGAAAGCAGATCTGACCCGAAGCTGTTGTACAGCCACATCAGGAGGAAAACAGTCAAGGACCAGGTAATCAGGCTGAGGAAGGCAGGAGGGAAGATCACAAGAAACGATCGAGCAGTATGTGAGGAGCTCAACATGAGATTCAAAGAAGTGTTCACAGAGGAGACAGAAGGGACTCCGGAAAGACAGAGACGTGGGGTATAGCATCAAGTGTTGGACACAATACATTCAACCGAGGAAGAAGTGAAGAGGCTGCTAAGTGAGCTAGATACTTCAAAGGCGATGGGACCAGATAACATCTCTCCATGGGTCCTGAGAGAGGGAGCAGATGCACTATGTGTGCTACTAACACCAGTCTTCAAGACATCTGTTGAAACAGGGTTACTACCTGAGGTATGGAAGACGGCAAATGTAGTCCCAATTTTTAAAAAAGGAGACAGACACGAAGCACTAAATTACAGACCACTGCCACTAACATGTATAGCATGCAAAGCCATGGAGAAGGTTATCAGGAGAAGAGTGGTGGAGCACCTAGAAATGAATGAGCTTATCAACGACAGCTAGCACGGTTTCAGGGACAGGAAATCCTGTGTCACAAACCTACTGGAGTTGTATGATAGAGTGATAGCAGTAAGACAAGAGAGAGAGGGGTGGGTAAATTGCATTTTTTGGGCTGTAAGAAGGCTTTTGACACAGTTCTACACAAGAGATTAGTGCATAAGCTGGAAGACCAGACAGGTATATCAGGGAAGGCACTGCAATGGATCGGGGAATACCTGTCGGGAAGACAGCGAGTCATGGTACGTGACGAGGTGTCAGAGTGGGAGCCTGTGACGAGCTGCGTTCCACAAGGGTCAGTCCTAGGACCGGTGCTGTTTCTGGTGTATGTGAAGGACATGACAGAAGGAATAGACTCAGAAGTGTCTCTGTTTGCAGATGATGTGAAGTTGATGAGAAGAATTCAGTCGGAGGAGGACCAGGCGGAGCTACAAAGGAATCTGAACAGGCTGCAGGCCTGGTCTGGAAACTGGCTCCTGGAGTTCAACTCCACCAAGTACAAAGTCATGAAGATTGGGGAAGGGCATAGAAGACTGCAGACGGAGTACAGTCTAGGGGGCCAGAGACTACAAACCTCACTCAAGGAAAATGATCTTGGGGTGAGTATAACACCAGGCACATCTACCAAATAACTGCTGCAGCATATGGGCGCCTAACAAATCTAAGAATAGTATTCCGACATCTCAGTCAGGAATCGTTCAGGACCCTGTACATACACCGTGTATGTCAGGCCTGTATTGGAGTATGCGGCACTAGTTTAGAACCAACACCTAGCCAAGCATGTAAGGAAATTAGAGAAAGTGCAAAGATTTGCATGAAGACAAGTCCCGGAGCTAAGGGACATGTTCTACGAGGAGAGGTTAAGGGAAATCGACCTGACGACACAGGAGGACAGGAGAGATAGGGAGGATATGATAACGACATATAAAATGCTGAGAGGAATTGGCAAGGTGGACAGAGACAGATGTTCCAGAGATGGGACATTTCTGGAAGTTGAAGACTCAAATGACTCACAGGAATGTTAGGAAGTATTTCTTCAGTCACAGAGTTGTCAGGAAGGGGAACAGTCTGGGAAGTGATATAGTGGAGGCAGGATCCATACATAAGTTTAAGAGGTATGATAAAGCTCATGGAGCAGGAAGAGTGACCTAGTAGCGACCAGTGAAGAGACGGGGCCAGGAGCCCTGAATCGACCCCTGCAGTTGAGTACAACTAGGTGAGTACAAACACACGCGCACCGCACACATTATATATATATATATATATATATATATATATATATATATATATATATATATATATATATATATATATTATGTAATACGGGTGTCTGAGTCTAATGGTTTTTGTATCATTTTTCAGGTAACTTGCAGTGATGATGTTTTCGACCACAGAAGCAGATAAGTAATTCTTTACAACTGTTAGTTAAGGAGAAAGTTGTTGACCATAACTTGAGTTCCTGACTTGCTGCTCTGTTATGTGCTTTATTGTTATGTAGTGAGTTTAATGTTCTCTTGTGTGTTTAGTTTGGTTGTGTTTAGTGTTTCGTGATTTGTTTTAGTGTTCCGTGATGCGTGTTTAGTGTTCCGTGTTCCGTTGTGTCTGTGTTCCGTGGTGTGCGTTTAATGTTGTATGTGTTTATCGTGTGGTCTGTGTTTAGTGTTATATAGTGTGCGTTTAGTGTTCTGTTTATTGTTCTGAGGAGTGTGTTTAATGTTCTGTGGAGTGTTAATATACTGTTGTGTGTATTTAGTGTTCTATGGTTGTGTGTGTGTTTATAGTGTTGTGCGAAGTGTGTTTAGTGTTGTGCGAAGTGTGTTTAGTGTTGTGCGAAGTGTTTAGTGTTGTGCGAAGTGTTTAGTGTTGTGCGAAGTGTGTTTAGTGTTGTGCGAAGTGTGTTTAGTGTTGTGCGAAGTGTGTTTAGTGTTGTGCGAAGTGTTTAGTGTTGTGCGAAGTGTGCTTAGTGTTGTGCGAAGTGTTTAGTGTTGTGCGAAGTGTGTTTAGTGTTGTGCGAAGTGTGTTTAGTGTTGTGCGAAGTGTGTTTAGTGTTGTGCGAAGTGTGTTTAGTGTTGTGCGAAGTGTGTTTAGTGTTGTGCGAAGTGTGTTTAGTGTTGTGCAAAGTGTGTTTAGTGTTGTGCGAAGTGTGTTTATTGTTGTGCAAAGTGTGTTTAGTGTTGTGCAAAGTGTGTTTAGTGTTGTGCAAAGTGTGTTTAGTGTTGTGCAAAGTGTGTTTAGTGTTGTGCAAAGTGTGTTTAGTGTTGTGCGAAGTGTGTTTAATGTGCGGAGTGTTTAGTGCTCTGTGGTACTTCATTGCTGTTTCAGTCACTGGGACTACCTGTTTGTGTACAGTGTGTACTCCAGAGGTATACTCCAGAGGTATACTCCAGAGGTATACTCCAGAAGTGCACTCCAGAGGTGTACTCCAGAGGTGTACTCCAGAGGTGTACTCCAGAGGTGTACTCCAGAGGTGTACTCCAGAGGTGTACTCCAGAGGTGTACTCCAGAGGTGTACTCCAGAGGTGTACTCCAGAGGTGTACTCCAGAGGTGTACTCCAGAGGTGTACTCCAGAGGTGTACTCCAGAGGTGTACTCCAGAGGTGTACTCACCGAGGTGTACTCGTGAAATTGGATTAGGGTTTTGCCCTGAATTTTTCGTAAGTGATTAAGTATTTGGGATTTCTTCTAATTTCAGTTTTTGCACTATGGTCTTGCTGTCTCTCCAGGACTCTATATGATATAGTTTGTACTCGATATTCCCCATGTTTCTCACAGTGTCTGCTTTGCTGCTGCAGTGTCTGCTGCCTTTTAGAAGATCTGTTATTGTCTTTACCTGCAGAAGAATCATCTCTTTCGAGTTTGCGTCTTCTCTTCCCTTGCTTTGTTGTGTGCGGGGCTTACTTTGAGCGCCAGTGAGCTCAGTCTCCCGAGGAACTTGTTTAGATCCGCGGTGCTCATATGGTTTTCCCAGCGTGTTTCATTTAGACCACGATTTATTTAGTCCCAGTTCATATTTTTGCAGTTGAAATTGAGTTCGTCGAATTCGCCTTCATGGTTGATCGTGTTTATCTGTCTCGGGGCACTGTGCACGCAGGTTTGAACCTGGGAGGTAATCAGGTTTGATACAAGGGAGGGTAACTCCACTTTTTTGGGTCAAGAAATATATTCATGAGCACCAGAGGTGAGCGAGAGGGTTTATCTTGGCTGACATTCGCGGTTCATAACCAGTAGTTATCCTGTGAGGTACTACCATTCTACCACATGATTGAGAAAACGTCTTGTTAAATGCTTTACACTCTGGGAAGATTCCCTGCTTTTTCTTTATTTCACGTCCCCTCAAGGAAGGTTCCTTGATGTTGGTGAGGGGCTCTTGATTTAGGGAATTGGATCTGTGCTCCAGTTCCCCGAATTAAGCCTGAATGCCTTCCACATCCCCCCCCCAGGCGCTGTATAATCCTCCGGGTTTAGCGCTTCCCCCTTGATTATAATAATAATAATTTATTTCACGAAGATGTAAGATGACAGTTAAATCTTACGGACTTCTGTTTACATTCAGTATACACATACCTTTGCTCTCCTGTATGCTCCTTAATAGTTGTTAATCCTGTGATATTTCCTTTCTGACCTAGGAGGCCTGGTCTGAGACAGAGCTGCTGGGAAGATAATCTTCAAAACTACTAACAGATAAGAAATAAGCCTGGTCTAAGACCGGGCCGCTGGGGTGATGATTCTCTGTAACCATAACAGATATAAATAATCGGATGTAGAAGTCTTGCCACAGTTTAAGCGCCATTTTATCTCTGCATGCAGAGCAGGTTTAAATTGATTGGTGTTCTTAATAAACCCATTGGCTGAGATTAATACACGTGTGTGAAGTGTCAGCTGAAGGTGCGTGTATGCTTGAAGTGTATGATCGGTTTTAGGCTCACCGTGACTCTGAATTAAGTGTGTATGCAAATATGCCGAGGGAGCTGTCCCGTGGAATTGATGGCTAATTTTGTGTTTTTACTCAGTGAGGTTTTTATGGGGTGGAAACCTGTCTCTTAAGCTGCCTCTGCCTGCGTTATAGCTTCTCCTTCCCCGTTATACTTATTTCCGAAGCTCTGTATGAAATTTCCCTTCACTTCCGTATCTAGCTTATTCCATGTGCTTACATTCTGAAACTATAAGTGTCTTTAGGTTCTAGCTGTGTCTCACACTGTCCATGTCTTATAAGACTGGAACAAAGGTACAAGTTTTCCAGAGGAAATTGAACCATTACCAGCTGTACGTGATAGTTTAGTTCAGTCGTGGTTTCTGTGTAGGCTTGTGGACCGCTGGACACAACAGCTTGGTTGACCAAGTAGTTAACAATGAAGTCTGGTTTCTCTCAGCATTTCTCTGTCCACTTTTCTTCTGTCCTGTAACATTTCCAGTGGTAGTATTTCTCCCAGGTCCTCTTCTTTTTTGGCGTAATTTGTTCGTTTATTCTTTTCTCATAGGTTAGCCTTTCTGTTGAGAACTTTTGCCTCTTGAGTTTCTTAACTTAGCCGAAATATTATAACTATGGTGTGTCTGTCCGCCCCACCGTAGATTCCCTGTAAGTTGAGTTGAAGGTAGTCCACCTTCGTATGGTAACTCCAACCCGGGAACGCTGGTGGAGTGATCTAGTGAGAATAATTTCATCATTTCATACATTTCTCCAGAAACTGTGTTTTGAGTTTGCCTCCACCGCTACCTCATCCAAATCACTCCACTTTTCAATCGTCCTGAGATTAAATAAATATTTCCTTGCGTCCCTGTGGTTCATCTACATTTTCCGCTTCCACCTGTGTTCCCCTGATATTGGTCCTCTTAATTCATACAATCTGTCCTTGTTTACCCTATCAGTTCCTCATAAGATTTTGTATGTGTTGTAATCATATTCTTCTCTCTAAGGTCAGGTTCTGTTCCTTCAACTTCTCATAGCTCATCTCTCTCAATTCTGGTACTAACTTGGTTACAGACCTTAGGACCTTTCAGCGTTTTTTCACTTGCATACCAGATGTGGGCTGATTTTTCTGTATAGAACCTCCACGTACCCCAATATCATTTTCCTTACTATTTTATCCATAACTTTTGACAGTATATCTGTTAGAAATACTGGCTTGTGATTCAGAGGCTCTTGTATGTCCCCCTTTATATAAATAGGGAAAACATTTGCTTTTTTCCTGTTTTTTTCGACGAGTAATTGTCCTGAATGGAAAGATTGGTGGAATACCTTTGCTATTGGGTCATATAGTTATTTTGCCCGTTTTTCAGCACATGTTGGTCCATTGAGTTTGTTACATAAAGCTTAGTACCGATTGGTCATTTCTGACTACATTTCCTTCCTGTAGGTCTCCATTTTCTATACTGAAGACTGTATTTTTTACTCAGCATATCATATACTATATTTTCTTCTGTGAAGAACCTTTGCTCAGCATTTAACATACTTCTCTGTCATTCTCCGTCAGCGTCTCGTCTTCCTCGGTCTTATTACCTGTTCCTTCACTATCGTTTTGTTCTAATGTGGTTGTGGAGGAACTTTGGTTGGGTTTTGGCCTTTGATGCTGTATCTATATCATTTCCAAACTATCTTCCAGCTTCCCGTCTTATTGTAGAGTATTTGCTTCCAGCTCTCCTGTTTGTCTCTTGGTTTTTCTGCATTTTGATTTGCTGTATATTTTTTCGAAGCCCTCTTGCTGCTTCCACTGGGCTCACTGCATTCACGGGATCTCTGCATCCATGGACTTTTCATCAATGGGCTCTCTGCATCCATGTACTCTGGGCATCCATGGAGTCTCTGCATCCATGGGATCTGTGCATCCATGGACTCTGTGCATCCATGGACTGGATCCATGGACTCTCTGCATCCATGGTCTCTCTGCATCCAT
Source organism: Cherax quadricarinatus (assembly GCF_038502225.1). Taxonomy (NCBI): domain Eukaryota; kingdom Metazoa; phylum Arthropoda; class Malacostraca; order Decapoda; family Parastacidae; genus Cherax; species Cherax quadricarinatus. The sequence continues at coordinate 34,384,285 of NC_091322.1, read as the reverse complement.
GGGTTCTCTGCATTCATGGACTCTCCTTATTCATAAACTCTGCATCTGTAGGCTATGCGTTCATAGGCTCTCTGCATATATGGGCTTTCTTTTTTTTCCTGCTTTTCCTCATGTTTGGTAATCATCTCTCAATTACCTCAGTTATCTCCATCATATCTTGTATAATTCTGCTTTTCACTTCTCTTTCCCGTTCCACTTCAGCCAGAAAAAAATCCTGATTCTGTCACTGCCCCCACTTCTGTTGTCCCATTTTTCTGTCACTTCCCATTCCTTCTCCATTTCACTCTCTACCAGGTACTGGAAGCTTAGTATCACATGGTCGCCGACACCTATTTCTTCCCTACAGTTAATATCCTCTGTTGTCATATTCATTTTGTGTGAAAAGTAGATAGTCTGGTTGACTCATCTCTCCTCCTCTCTTGTTGTTTCCTTCACATGTTGGCGCAGAAAGTTTTTTATTGCTGTTTTTAATAAATTTCGCCTTACGTGTTTTGTGGTCCTCAGGCCGGGGGGGAGGGAGGGGGCAGTTTTCACTATCTCCTTGAAATATCCTATCACTAGGATTTTAGCTTTGCTTGTTCTTGCCCTCTCGACAACTATTTCCAATATGTGAATCATTGCCCTGTTATTCTGATCATTGTTTATTATTTCTTGGTGGATTACGTATCATTGCCGCTGCTACTTTTCTCTCTAGACAATACAGTACCTGTTACATAGTCCCTGAAATCTCTTTTTCCAAGTTCAATAAATCCTCACTAGTTTCTGACCATTAACGTCACGTGACCTCCTCGTCTTCCTTTGTTTGCTCATTATTTTCTTAGTTTAGTAGTCCTTTAAAAATGTTTCGTTTGTTATTATTTCTGAGAGTTTCATCTCCATAATCGCTACTGTATCAGGGTTTTTCCCAGCTCTATCATGGCATCACACTCCGGGAATATAAAGACTCGGAATTCATCAAAGGTATATGAAATGTATACACTTGCTGGTGACCCCGTCTACATTTGAGTACGACTCTCTGATGCTATTAATCTTCCTGATCCTGGACATGCTGTTTTTCATTTTGCGGGTACAGGGCAGGGAGTCTCTATGGAGTGCTATATCCTGGGATATTCCCGATGCGCCATCATATCCACACTAGGTTATCTGTTCCCTGTTTGATTCCTGTCTCTTCCTTCTCCTTTCCCGACTCTTCCTTCCTGGCCTTCGTTCCTCTTCCGTCCGATCTTCCCTGACATATACTGGGTCGAAGTTTTGAGATCCACTCAAATTTGATTTCTTTCTGATTTCTAAGATTCTCATTTCTGACTTTGTAAGCACAATTTATAATGGCCTTGTCCTCTTTTCTGCGCGTGTGTGTGACGTTTGTGTACTCACCTCACCTATTTGTACTCACCTATTTGTGGTTGCAGGGGTCGAGTCCTAGCTCCTGGCCCCGCCTCTTCACCGGTTGCTACTAGACCCTCTCTCTCCCCGCTCCATGAGCTTTATCAAACCTCGTCTTAAAACTGTGTATGGTTCCTGCCTCCACTACGTCATTTTCTAGGCTATTCCACTGCCTTACAACTCTATGACTGAAGAAATACTTCCTACTATCTCTCTGACTCATTTGTGTCTTCAACTTCTAATTGTGGCCTCTTGTTTCTGTGTCCCCTCCCTGGAACATCCTGTCCTTGTCCACCTTGTCTATTCCACGCAGTATTTTATATGTCGTTATCATGTCTCCCCTGACCCTCCTGTCCTCCAGTGTCGTCAGGCCGATTTCCCTTAATCTTCCTTCATAGGACATTCCCCTTAGCTCTGGAACTAACCTTGTTGCAAACCTTTGTACTTTCTCTAGTTTCTTGACGTGCTTTATCAAGTGCGGGTTCCAAACAGGTGCTGCATACTCCAGTATGGGCCTGACATACACGGTGTACAGTGTCTTGAATGATTCCTTACTAAGGTGTCGGAATGCTGTTCTCAGGTTTGCCAGGCGCCCATATGCTGCAGCAGTTATCTGATTGATGTGTGCTTCCGGAGACATGCTCGGTGTTATACTCACCCCAAGATCTTTCTCCTTGAGTGAGGTTTGCAGTCTTCGGCCACCTAGCCTATACTCTGTCTGTGGTCTTCTGTGCCCTTCCCCTATCTTCATGACTTTGCATTTGGCAGGATTAAATTCGAGAAGCCATTTGCTGGACCAGGTGTCCAGTCTGTCCAGGTCTCTTTGAAGTCCTGCCTGGTCCTCATCAGATTTAATTCTCCTCATTAACTTCACATCATCTGCAAACAGGGACACTTCTGAGTCTAACCCTTCCGTCATGTCGTTCACATATACCAAAAATAGCACTGGTCCTAGGACCGACCCCTGTGTGACCCCGCTCGTCACAGGTGCCCACTGTGATACATCATTACGTACCATGACTCGTTGTTGCCTCCCTGTCAGGTATTCTCTGATCCATTGCAGTGCCCTTCCTGTTATATGCGCCTGATGCTCTAGCTTCTGCACTAATCTCTTGTGAGGAACTGTGTCAAAAGCCTTCTTGCAGTCCAAGAAGATGTGTGTGTGTGTGTGTGTGTGTGTGTGTGTGTGTGTGTGTGTGTGTGTGTGTGTGTGTGTGTGTGTGTGTGTGACGTGTGTACTCACCTAGTTGCACTCACCTACTTGTCGTTGCAGGGGTCGATTCATAGCTCCTGACCCCGCCTCTTCACTGGCCATTACTGGGTCACGCTTCCCGCTCCATGAGCTTTATCATACCACTTTTTTAAGCTGTGTATGGATCCTGCCTCCACTACATCACTTCCCAGACTATTCCACTTCCTGACAACCCTGTGACTGAAGAAATGCTTCGTAACATTCCTGTGATTCATCAGAGTCTTCAACTTCCAACTGTGACCCCTTGTTGCTGTGTCTCTGTCCACCTTGTCGATTCCTCTCGGCATTTTATACGTCGTTATCATATCCTCCCTATCTCTCCTGTCTTCCAGTGTCGTCAGGTCGATTTTCCTTAACCTCTCCTCGTAGGATCCTACATACCCCTTAGCTCCGGGACTGTGTGTGTGTGTGTACTCACCTAATTGTGGTTGCAGGGGTCGAGACAGCCCCTGGCCCCGCCTCTTCACTGACCGCTACTGAGTCCTCCCTCTCCCTGCTCCATGTGTGCGTGCGTGTGGTGCGCGTGTGCTCTCCAGGACTTTGTGGAGACCCCTTTCTCACTGGTAACAGAATATTCACTCTTGGATTCAGGTTACTTTAAATCCAGACGTGTCTTCCCGCATTACAAAGGTTTCACAGGTGAGGCTAGTCTGGTCTTCCTACGTTACAAAGCTTCAACAGGTGAGGCTAGTCTGGTCTTACTGCGTTACAAAGGTTCCACAGGTGAGCCTGGTCTGGCCAACAAGTCAAGATAAAATCTGTTGCTTCTTGATATTGTTTTGAGGTAATGTTGTAAAGGCACAAAATGAAAACTTCATGGTTGAGGGTCACCTTAGTGTGGTGGTGGTGTTTGTGACCCCTGACTCTGGGTCACCTTACTGCGGTGGTGGTGTTTGTGACCTCTGACTCTGGGACACCCAACAGTAATGGTGTCTGTGACCATCTTTCTGGCACTAATAACCTAGCAATTCATTTCCAGTTTCGCTACAATGTTGTGGTTTATAACGTGTGATTTTAAACTAATTATGGATATTGTCTGAACTGCAACAACAGTCACAGAGCAGAAAGTTTGAAAGCCGAGGAACACTCAACAACAAACTGATGATTAAGACACATGTGCAACACTTGGGTATCCTTATTGTTGAAACGTTTCGCCTACACAGTAGGCTTCTTTAGTCAAATACAGAGGCAGCAGGTGTAGTAGCTTTACCTGCTGCCTCTGTATCTGACTGAAGAAGCCTACTGTATAGGCGAGAGGTTTCAATACACCAAACTGTTGCACATGCGTCTTATTCATCAAGTTCCAGTTATCCCACGGAAACCATTCCCTATTTTTAATTGGTAGAAAATTGGCAAATTGGAACTTAATGTTATTTCATGGAAAAAGTTTTAAAAATAAATTTGGGAAATCGGCACCTATTCACTCTGATAGCGGTTGGAATCTCCTTGGTAGAATACTCTGGTGTTGGAAGTTTGAAGCAGAACAGAGGTCATACTCAAGTTATCACACGAAAACCAAAATCACACATTGGCTTAAAATGCGAAAAGCGCATCTGTACTTGTCAACAAGATGAATGTTAATTAGCTTTAGGATGGTGTTGAGTACAGGTAAACAAGCTCAACTGCTTGATCGCTAGCGCACTCACCTCACACATTGAGGTTCATGGTTCGATACCAGGTACGGGTGAAAACAGGATGTGTTTCTTAAAGACACCTGCTGCCCTTGTTCAGCTATCAGTAAAATAGGTACCTGGGTGTTAGTCGACTGGTGTGGGTCGCATCCTCGGAACAAAATTGACCTAATTTACCAGAAATGCTCTGCATAACAAGGGGCTTTCTATATAATAGTATCTTACTGATGTCTCCTTGTACATGTACTTATAGAAATAAAGATTAATATTATTAGTAGTATTATTATTAGTAGAAGTATTATAAGACACGTATACACCGATTGGATCTCTTTATTGCCCATAAAGATACCCAGACATGACTTTTGTTGTTAGGTAAGACACATATGCAACAGTTAGGTATCTTTATTAAACGTTTCGCCTACACAGTAGGCTTCTTCAGTCAAGTACAGAAAAGTTGATAGAAGCAGAAGATACTTGAAGACGATGTAATCAGTCCATCACCCTTACCTAACAACCTGTCGGTATTTTATACCATTTTAATGTTCAACATGACTTTTGTTTTCTAATACGAATTACCAACGTTGAAATTTTGAAGTCCGTCAGTCGAGGCGTTCTCAAGCTGTGAACAAAAACCTTTTACGAAGAAAAAAAAAATGACCACAATTATGGATATCTACTTTCCATTGGGTCTATTTTGTTAAAGTCTAGTAATATATTATTTCCGATATTGTAATCCTTGTGCTCTTGGTACAGGTGTCCAGAAGTACTTGGCCTTATTTTTACATCTGTAATGCTACATGTATTGATTTGTAGGATTCTTACGGTATGTGTCCTGGGGTAGTTTAGGATACGCGTGCTGGGGCAGCTGTCCTAGGATCTGTGTGTGTGTGTGTGTGTGTGTACTCACCTATTTGTGGTTGCAGGGGTCGAGTCCTAGCTCCTGGCCCCGCCTCTTCACCGGTTGCTACTAGACCCTCTCTCTCCCCGCTCCATGAGCTTTATCAAACCTCGTCTTAAAACTGTGTATGGTTCCTGCCTCCACTACGTCATTTTCTAGGCTATTCCACTGCCTTACAACTCTATGACTGAAGAAATACTTCCTACTATCTCTCTGACTCATTTGTGTCTTCAACTTCCAATTGTGGCCTCTTGTTTCTGTGTCCCCTCCCTGGAACATCCTGTCCTTGTCCACCTTGTCTATTCCACGCAGTATTTTATATGTCGTTATCATGTCTCCCCTGACCCTCCTGTCCTCCAGTGTCGTCAGGCCGATTTCCCTTAATCTTTCTTCATAGGACATTCCCCTTAGCTCTGGAACTAACCTTGTTGCAAACCTTTGTACTTTCTCTAGTTTCTTGACGTGCTTTATCAAGTGCGGGTTCCAAACAGGTGCTGCATACTCCAGTATGGGCCTGACATACACGGTGTACAGTGTCTTGAATGATTCCTTACTAAGGTGTCGGAATGCTGTTCTCAGGTTTGCCAGGCGCCCATATGCTGCAGCAGTTATCTGATTGATGTGTGCTTCCGGAGACATGCTCGGTGTTATACTCACCCCAAGATCTTTCTCCTTGAGTGAGGTTTGCAGTCTTTGGCCACCTAGCCTATACTCTGTCTGTGGTCTTCTGTGCCCTTCCCCTATCTTCATGACTTTGCATTTGGCAGGATTAAATTCGAGAAGCCATTTGCTGGACCAGGTGTCCAGTCTGTCCAGGTCTCTTTGAAGTCCTGCCTGGTCCTCATCAGATTTAATTCTCCTCATTAACTTCACATCATCTGCAAACAGGGACACTTCTGAGTCTAACCCTTCCGTCATGTCGTTCACATATACCAAAAATAGCACTGGTCCTAGGACCGACCCCTGTGGGACCCCGCTCGTCACAGGTGCCCACTGTGATACATCATTACGTACCATGACTCGTTGTTGCCTCCCTGTCAGGTATTCTCTGATCCATTGCAGTGCCCTTCCTGTTATATGCGCCTGATGCTCTAGCTTCTGCACTAATCTCTTGTGAGGAACTGTGTCAAAGGCCTTCTTGCAGTCCAAGAAGATGCAATCAACCCACCCCTCTCTCTCTTGTCTTACTTCTGTTATTTTATCATAAAACTCCAGAAGGTTTGTGACACAGGATTTGCCTTCCGTGAATCCGTGCTGGTTGGCATTTATACTCCTGTTCCGTTCCAGGTGCTCCACCACTCTCCTCCTGATAATCTTCTCCATAATTTTGCATACTATACACGTCAATGACACAGGTCTATAGTTTAGTGCCTCTTTTCTGTCTCCTTTTTTGAAAATGGGAACTACATTTGCTGTCTTCCATACCTCAGGTAGTTGCCCAGTTTCCAGGGATGTGTTGAAGATTGTGGTAAGTGGTACGCACAACATATCTGCTCCCTCTCTAAGGACCCATGGAGAGATGTTGTCCGGTCCCATTGCCTTTGAGGTATCGATGTCCCTTAGCAGTTTCTTCACCTCCTCCTCATCTGTATGTATGTCGTCCAACACTTGTTGGTGTATTCCTTGTTGGTGTCCCCATCTGGTCTGTCCCCCCAGAGTCCTTCCTGTCTCTACTGTAAATACTTCCTTAAATCTCGTGTTGAGCTCCTCACATACCTCTTGATCGTTTCTTGTGAGTTCCCCACCTTCTTTCCTCAGCCTTATCACCTGGTCCTTGACTGTTGTCTTCTTCCTAATGTGGCTATACAGCAGTTTCGGGTCAGATTTGACTTTCGATGCTATGTCGTTTTCATACTGTCTCTGGGCCTCCCTCCTTATCTGCGCATACTCGTTTCTGGCTCTTCTACTAATCTCCTTGTTTTCCTGGGTCCTATGCCTCCTGTACCTTTTCCATTCTCTGTTGCACTTAGCTTTTGCCTCCCTACACCTTCGGGTAAACCAAGGACTCGTCTTGGTCTTCCTATTATTTCTGTTTCCCTTGGGAACAAAACTTTCCTCTGCCTCCTTGCACTTTGTTGCCACATATTCCATCATCTCGTTTACTGATTTTCCTACCATTTCTCTGTCCCACTGAACCTCCTGCAGGAAGTTTCTCATACCTGTGTAGTCCCCCCTTTTATAGTTTGGCCTGTCCCCTTCAGTTCCTGTTACCTTCTCCACTTGTAACTCTACTATATAGTCAAAACTCAGAACCACATGATCGCTAGCTCCAAGGGGCCTCTCGTAAGTGATATCCTCAATGTCTGAACTGCTCAGGGTGAACACAAGATCCAGTCTTGCTGGCTCATGTGTGTGTGTGTGTGTGTGTGTGTGTGTGTGTGTGTGTGTGTGTGTGTGTGTGTGTGTGTGTGTGTGTGTGTAGTCTTTAGTATCACACTTTGCATCTTTCAGTTGAAGTCTCTCTCCCTCCATCCTTTCCTCCCTTCCTCTAACCTTCCTCGTTTTCCTTCCCTTTCCCCTATTTCCTTTTCTCTCCCTCCCCCTTTCCTCTCTCCCTCTCCTTCCTTCCCCTCTTCCCTCCCCCATATTAAAGACAAGAACACCAAAACAAAATAATTTTTAAGAGGCTAAAATTGAGTTGGAACTTCTGCTTTAGAAGTAAATTTATTTTGCACCCAGTAATGTTGTATTGGGGAATGTATAATAGTTTAAAGACGGGTATGTTGTTGCAGTGAGAGAGAGAGAGAGAGAGAGAGGGAGAGAGAGAGAGGAGAGAGAGAGAGGGAGGAAGGAAGGAAAGGAGAAAGTGTGCTTGGGCAATTTTTATGGAATGTACTTGAATAATCTTCTTCATCGCATCTCAGGATCCCATACATATACAGACGACTGTACTCTGACATTTACTTATCTAAGAGAGGAAATGCCAGCTGCTCCACGTTACATTAATCACCAGCTTACAGCTATATCAGCCGGGGAAAAGCGATGGCAGGTCACATTTACGTCTGAGAAATCATAATGATGGTCTCTAGGCACCATGATAGTAATGCTGGAGGAATGGTAAGAATGAATGGGAGAGTGTTGGTACCCGGGGATGAAGTTGATATCCTTTGTGTGAAATTTGACTCCAAACTGACAGTAAAGAACCATATTGTAAATCTTGCAAACTTATATGTATTTCGCATTTGCTTATAAGCAGAGTATGCTACACTTTTTTAGATTGCCTGCCCCTCGTCTCATTTGTGACTCTTAGAATAGAGAACATGGGAAGACGACTCGTCTCTCGCCTGGACCCAGCGTAGACAGATCTGTCATTTCAGCAGAGCCTTCACTACAGGAGGGATATTGGTGGCCTTTCTGTTATGTACAAGGCCAATATTGTCAAGGTACCACACTTGGCTCCACTTCGAGGACAGCGAGAAGTGAGCTTCTGCACAACAAGACGGGCATCAAACAACACTCTGACTGCATCTTTCTCTAGAACATCACTTCATCTGAGATTTATTCCTAGGATGGCTCGAGTGTGGAACATGGTTGTACTGCTTAAGGACATCAGCTTCCCGGCGGTGAGCCGTGTGACCAAATTTCTGCAGGTATTTCCCGTCTGGATCGCAACACTGAGTCTCTGAAAGAGGAAGCTAGCCGCTCAGGGGCCCTTAGTTTCCATGGTGAGTTTTTCACCTAACTCTATGTAAGGAATTTTAGAGCACACTTGTCCCATGTTTCAAGGGTCTCCGACAGTACTGGGACGAAGTTATATCATGGTACCAGGTCTCCATGTATATATATATATATATATATATATATATATATATATATATACATGGAGCTTTAAGAAGAGACTCTGGGTAGCTTTAAGAAGAGACTGGACAAATATATGAGTGGGAGGGGCTGGGTTTGATTGGTGTTAAGGGGTACGGGAGTTATTTCTTGAGTAGCTTTAGGTAGATGTCGTTTTGATAAGGACCTGCCTCGTATGGGCCAGTAGGCCTTCTGCAGTGTTCCTACATTCTTATGTTCTTATGTTCTTATATATATATATATATATATATATATATATATATATATATATATATATATATATATATATATATATATATATATATATATATATATATATGATGGGGTCCACCTCTGGTGTAAATTGTGGGACCCACAGCCTCGGGGAAGTGGATAAAAAGGCTTCATGGAAGAATATTTCCATTTCTTCCTGAAGCCTTTTAAATATTCCACTTCCCCTACCATCCCATCTTTTCATTCTTTTTTACCAATAGGTATATTTTATTACATAATATGGTACAGAAGATTTAAGAGATACATTGTTGATATAAAGGTGGCATATGCAGTACATGTTGTTACGTGTGTATCACCGATTATAAGGCGAAAATCTCATCCAGCTCCTCAGAGCTGGGGCGCGTGCCCAAAATACAGCAGGCATTACCCCTTTGAACAGACGCACTGAGCCGCTGGAACAGAAAACTAGCTGCCCTGGGATCCCTAGTTACCCTGATGAGTCTTTTTCCCAGCTCCTTAAGGAACTTAGATGCACTCTTTCCCCATGAGCCAAGGGTCTCTGAGCCTATGGGAACAAACATATAATGATGGGCAAGTTCTCCATAATTTTACCACCGCATTATCCTCAGGCAGGTTGTTGATATACGCCCTTGTTGCATGAACCGCTGCTTCACTTCCTTGAGAGACCACAAAGTCAAGCTGGTTTGGTTGAAGCATCATGGCCCGTTTCCCACAAGGTGACCCGAAAAAGAACAAACACTTTGATCATCATTCATTCTATCACTGTCTTGCCAGAGGCGTGCCGACACTACAGTTAAAAAACTGCATCATATCTCGGACGGAGGATCGAGTCTCCACTCCTTCCGCTAAATGACTCATGTGAATCATAAATATAATACGACATTGAGATTAATTTTCAAGCTCTGTGAATAATACAAACCTTTCTTTTTTACGACTTCGTGATTGATTGTTTACAAGCACAGTAACTGATCTGAGCTGTGTGTGTTGACCTGGGAGAGTTATCACAGCACTCACCTGCTGTATGTTGCTGTCTTCTCTACTGAACACTCCTCTGACCTGGGAGAGTTATCACAGCAATCACCTGCTGTATGTTGCTGCCTTCTCTACTGAACACTTCTCTGACCTGGGAGAGTTATCACAGCAATCACCTGCTGTATGTTGCTTCTCTGCTGAACGCTTCTCTGACCTGGGAGAGTTATCACAGCTCTCACCTGCTGTATGTTGCTGCCTTCTCTACTGAACACTTCTCTGACCTGGGAGAGTTATCACAGGACTCACCTGCTGTATGTTGCTGCCTTCTCTGCTGAACACTTCTCTGACCTGGGAGAGTTATCACAGCAATCACCTGCTGTATGTTGCTTCTCTGCTGAACGCTTCTCTGACCTGGGAGAGTTATCACAGCTCTCACCTGCTGTATGTTGCTGCCTTCTCTACTGAACACTTCTCTGACCTGGGAGAGTTATCACAGCAATCACCTGCTGTATGTTGCTGCCTTCTCTACTGAACACTTCTCTGACCTGGGAGAGTTATCACAGCAATCACCTGCTGTATGTTGCTTCTCTGCTGAACACTTCTCTGACCTGGGAGAGTTATCACAGCTCTCACCTGCTGTATGTTGCTTCTCTGCTGAACACTTCTCTGACCTGGGAGAGTTATCACAGCACTCACCTGCTGTATGTTGCTGCCTTCTCTGCTGAACACTTCTCTGACCTGGGAGAGTTATCACAGCTCTCACCTGCTGTATGTTGCTACCTTCTCTGCTGAACACTTCATGTTAATGGTTCCAGGGGTCATCGCCCCTGCACTCGGGGTCAAGACCAAGCCTCCTAAACAGAAAAGAAAGTATTAAAGGAATAAGAACTATTAAGAAACACACAGAAAAATTGAATAAATATATACTGAACGTTAGCAAAATTTTGTGAAATTTACCTTCCATTTTTTGTGTTCATGTGAGAGTGTAAAATATCTAGCAGGCTCTTCTGTTTGATTTTTTTCTTTTCTGGCTGTGATTTTATCCCCGGACTTGGGTGATGAGAGCCGCGATTCTCACCACTAAGCCATCTCGTTTGATATCTATGGCAGGAGGGTAGTATATTCTTGAATGGTGGTTGTCTACCACCTTGCTGTTAATATTGCAATAGTGCACACGCAAACCATTGGAGCTTGCAGGTATTTCACATTTTTTCCTCTCTGAAAAGAACCCGGAAAAATTGGCTCCCTGTGAAGGAGATATGAAGATTTGAGAGGGCGCGGTCGTGCCTCTCAAAGGTCTTCATTTGAAGAATATAAATCGCGGTTTAATCTTCTAAATGGATGGCATAGGGAAGGAGGGGGTGAGGGTGGGGAGCGAAAGATAAGTGATATGAAGGAGAAGCAATAGAAGGAAGTCGAGGCACGATTTGCGGAAGCTGGTGAGGGAGTTGCAGGAGTTAGAGAATCTGAACGATGCAGCCAGAAGTTGGTGTGGACCGATCACAGACTAGACAAAAACTGAGGAAAACGCAGGACAGTGAACCTCTGAGTTTTTTTTTTTTTTAATCAAAGATTGATTTCCTTTTTGTGTTTGTCTTGATACTGATAAAGGACTCTTGATTCAAGAATTTGGAGCTACCCTCTGATCTAACCCCTTACCCTTGTCACATCCAGGCGTTGCATTATCCCTACGGATTTAGTGGTTCCATATTTTGAATAAAATTATACTCGGTGATAGAGTAAAATATTCACCAATCTTCTTAGTTAAAGTTGTATGTACATCTCTAATTAGGGCGGGCATTAAACACAAAGTTTGCGTCAACAATACAAAGTTTAATAAGCTTAATGACTGTAAGTACTGACAATGGTAAATCGTAGTTAAAAAAGTTCTTCAGATATGAAACTCAATAAAATCATCAACTGGAACTTTTGTAAACAAAGAAGGATTTGGTAAACGTGTTGCATCTTGGGTTGAAAATATGAAACTTGACAGGTGGTACATAGGTGAAATGGATCTGAGTAATTAGCTTTGGATGTGGATCAATATCACTCTCACCTCCCCCCCCCCCAACCCTGGTGGCTACCACTGCCATTTTTCTTTTCAAAGTGACCGCCAGTTTCTTTAAATGCTTAAATCATTTAGACTAGACAGTGTAGCAATGAATGGTAACCAAAAGGTCGCTGACGATACAAAAATATGCCAACAAATAAATTACGAGCAATTAAGGGAGCTTTAGGATGATCTGAACAGATTATGTTGTGCTCTGAAAAAAGGTTATGAAGTGTAATATGCACACGTACAAAGTGTCGATCCTAGGGGGAAAAAGCTGCTTCACTTATACAGAGTCCTCAAGGGTTGGGGTCTTGAACACCTGCTGTTTCTTATGTACATAAATATATAAACTGCCGGAGGGAGTTAAATCTTATCATGTGAAGGTAATTAAGAAGATAACCTCAAAGGACATGAAGAGACTTTTAAGATGACTTGAACAGACTGCAAACATGTTCATGATAACCTACGAAATACTAGGGGTACTGACTCAAATAATGAACTGAGAAGCATGGAAGTGGCAGCAGGGGATGCAACTGACAGCTATGACGCATATGTGCCACAGACACGTGGAGAAATACTTTTTTCAATCTTAGAATAGTAAGCGCGACGCACTAGACGAACAAGCGCTGAAGTTATACGTCATACATTAACACTAGATGTGACCGGGCAGTGGAAGCCAGAAAGTAGTAAAGCCGGTCGAAACGAGTTAAGAAGTGCGTCCAGGAGCAGTAATATGACCCCTGCAAAAATAACTGTGTACAAAATAAAGTAAATAATAAGAAACGACGTACAAAGGTTTTTTCTCTTGTCTGTGCACCTTACACCAGCTGCTGCAAAATTACATCTCTATTGTTATTGTGGAGCTGAGGGAGGCAGAGGCTCCAGCAGTGTTGTGTGTGTAGACGAGGTGGTGAGTAGTGGGTAGGTTGACCATGATGGTGGGGCAGGTGGTGGTGAGTAGTGGGTAGGTTGACCATGATGGTGGGGCAGGTGGTGGTGAGTAGTGGGTAGGTTGACCATGATGGTGGGGCAGGTGGTGGTGAGTAGTGGGTAGGTTGACCATGATGGTGGGGCAGGTGGTGGTGAGTAGTGGGTAGGTTGACCATGATGGTGGGGCAGGTGGTGGTGAGTAGTGGGTAGGTTGACCATGATGGTGGGGCAGGTGGTGGTGAGTAGTGGGTAGGTTGACCATGATGGTGGGGCAGGTGGTGGTGAGTAGTGGGTAGGTTGACCATGATGGTGGGGCAGGTGGTGGTGAGTAGTGGGTAGGTTGACCATGATGGTGGGGCAGGTGGTGGTGAGTAGTGGGTAGGTTGACCATGATGGTGGGGCAGGTGGTGGTGAGTAGTGGGTAGGTTGACCCTGATGGTGGGGCAGGTGGTGGTGAGTAGTGGGTAGGTTGACCATGATGGTGGGGCAGGTGGTGGTGAGTAGTGGGTAGGTTGACCCTGATGGTGGGGCAGGTGGTGGTGAGTAGTGGGTAGGTTGACCATGATGGTGGGGCAGGTGGTGGTGAGTAGTGGGTAGGTTGACCATGATGGTGGGGCAGGTGGTGGTGAGTAGTGGGTAGGTTGACCCTGATGGTGGGGCAGGTGGTGGTGAGTAGTGGGTAGGTTGACCATGATGGTGGGGCAGGTGGTGGTGAGTAGTGGGTAGGTTGACCATGATGGTGGGGCAGGTGGTGGTGAGTAGTGGGTAGGTTGACCATGATGGTGGGGCAGGTGGTGGTGAGTAGTGGGTAGGTTGACCCTGATGGTGGGGCAGGTGGTGGTGAGTAGTGGGTAGGTTGACCATGATGGTGGGGCAGGTGGTGGTGAGTAGTGGGTAGGTTGACCATGATGGTGGGGCAGGTGGTGGTGAGTACTGGGTAGGTAGACCATGATGGTGGGGCAGGTGGTGGTGAGTAGTGGGTAGGTTGACCATGATGGTGGGGCAGGTGGTGGTGAGTAGTGGGTAGGTTGACCATGATGGTGGGGCAGGTGGTGGTGAGTAGTGGGTAGGTTGACCATGATGGTGGGGCAGGTGGTGGTGAGTAGTGGGTAGGTTGACCATGATGGTGGGGCAGGTGGTGGTGAGTAGTGGGTAGGTTGACCATGATGGTGGGGTAGTGGGTAGGTTGACAGGTGGGGCAGGTGGTGAGTAGTGGGTAGGTTGACCATGATGGTGGGGCAGGTGGTGGTGAGTAGTGGGTAGGTTGACCATGATGGTGGGGTAGGTGGTGGTGAGTAGTGGGTAGGTTGACCATGATGGTGGGGCAGGTGGTGGTGAGTAGTGGGTAGGTTGACCCTGATGGTGGGGCAGGTGGTGGTGAGTAGGGGGTAGGTTGACCATGTTGGTGGGGCGGGTGGGTAGGTGAGTAGGGGGTAGGTTGACCATGATGGTGGGGCAGGTGGTGGTGAGTAGTGGGTAGGTTGACCATGATGGTGGGGCAGGTGGTGGTGAGTAGTGGGTAGGTTGACCATGATGGTGGGGCAGGTGGTGGTGAGTAGTGGGTAGGTTGACCATGATGGTGGGGCAGGTGGTGGTGAGTAGTGGGTAGGTTGACCCTGATGGTGGGGCAGGTGGTGGTGAGTAGTGGGTAGGTTGACCATGATGGTGGGGCAGGTGGTGGTGAGTAGTGGGTAGGTTGACCATGATGGTGGGGCAGGTGGTGGTGAGTAGTGGGTAGGTTGACCATGATGGTGGGGCAGGTGGTGGTGAGTAGTGGGTAGGTTGACCATGATGGTGGGGCAGGTGGTGGTGAGTAGTGGGTAGGTTGACCATGATGGTGGGGCAGGTGGTGGTGAGTAGTGGGTAGGTTGACCATGATGGTGGGGCAGGTGGTGGTGAGTAGTGGGTAGGTTGACCATGATGGTGGGGCAGGTGGTGGTGAGTAGTGGGTAGGTTGACCATGATGGTGGGGCAGGTGGTGGTGAGTAGTGGGTAGGTTGACCCTGATGGTGGGGCAGGTGGTGGTGAGTAGTGGGTAGGTTGACCATGATGGTGGGGCAGGTGGTGGTGAGTAGTGGGTAGGTTGACCATGATGGTGGGGCAGGTGGTGGTGAGTAGTGGGTAGGTTGACCATGATGGTGGGGCAGGTGGTGGTGAGTAGTGGGTAGGTTGACCATGATGGTGGGGCAGGTGGTGGTGAGTAGTGGGTAGGTTGACCATGATGGTGGGGCAGGTGGTGGTGAGTAGTGGGTAGGTTGACCATGATGGTGGGGCAGGTGGTGGTGAGTAGTGGGTAGGTTGACCATGATGGTGGGGCAGGTGGTGGTGAGTAGTGGGTAGGTTGACCATGATGGTGGGGCAGGTGGTGGTGAGTAGTGGGTAGGTTGACCATGATGGTGGGGCAGGTGGTGGTGAGTAGTGGGTAGGTTGACCATGATGGTGGGGCAGGTGGTGGTGAGTAGTGGGTAGGTTGACCATGATGGTGGGGCAGGTGGTGGTGAGTAGTGGGTAGGTTGACCATGATGGTGGGGCAGGTGGTGGTGAGTAGTGGGTAGGTTGACCATGATGGTGGGGCAGGTGGTGGTGAGTAGTGGGTAGGTTGACCATGATGGTGGGGCAGGTGGTGGTGAGTAGTGGGTAGGTTGACCATGATGGTGGGGCAGGTGGTGGTGAGTAGTGGGTAGGTTGACCATGATGGTGGGGCAGGTGGTGGTGAGTAGTGGGTAGGTTGACCATGATGGTGGGGCAGGTGGTGGTGAGTAGTGGGTAGGTTGACCATGATGGTGGGGCAGGTGGTGGTGAGTAGTGGGTAGGTTGACCATGATGGTGGGGCAGGTGGTGGTGAGTAGTGGGTAGGTTGACCATGATGGTGGGGCAGGTGGTGGTGAGTAGTGGGTAGGTTGACCATGATGGTGGGGCAGGTGGTGGTGAGTAGTGGGTAGGTTGACCATGATGGTGGGGTAGGTGGTGGTGAGTAGTGGGTAGGTTGACCATGATGGTGGGGCAGGTGGTGGTGAGTAGTGGGTAGGTTGACCATGATGGTGGGGCAGGTGGTGGTGAGTAGTGGGTAGGTTGACCATGATGGTGGGGCAGGTGGTGGTGAGTAGTGGGTAGGTTGACCATGATGGTGGGGCAGGTGGTGGTGAGTAGTGGGTAGGTTGACCATGATGGTGGGGCAGGTGGTGGTGAGTAGTGGGTAGGTTGACCATGATGGTGGGGCAGGTGGTGGTGAGTAGTGGGTAGGTTGACCATGATGGTGGGGCAGGTGGTGGTGAGTAGTGGGTAGGTTGACCATGATGGTGGGGCAGGTGGTGGTGAGTAGTGGGTAGGTTGACCATGATGGTGGGGCAGGTGGTGGTGAGTAGTGGGTAGGTTGACCATGATGGTGGGGCAGGTGGTGGTGAGTAGTGGGTAGGTTGACCATGATGGTGGGGCAGGTGGTGGTGAGTAGTGGGTAGGTTGACCATGATGGTGGGGCAGGTGGTGGTGAGTAGTGGGTAGGTTGACCATGATGGTGGGGCAGGTGGTGGTGAGTAGTGGGTAGGTTGACCATGATGGTGGGGCAGGTGGTGGTGAGTAGTGGGTAGGTTGACCATGATGGTGGGGCAGGTGGTGGTGAGTAGTGGGTAGGTTGACCATGATGGTGGGGCAGGTGGTGGTGAGTAGTGGGTATGTTGACCATGATGGTGGGGCAGGTGGTGGTGAGTAGTGGGTAGGTTGACCATGATGGTGGGGCAGGCGGTGGTGAGTAGTGGGTAGGTTGACCATGATGGTGGGGCAGGTGGTGGTGAGTAGTGGGTAGGTTGACCCTGATGGTGGGGCAGGAGGTGGTGAGTAGTGGGTAGGTTGACCATAATGGTGGGGCAGGTGGTGAGTAGTGGGTAGGTTGACCATGAT
This sequence comes from Cherax quadricarinatus, assembly GCF_038502225.1. Lineage (NCBI taxonomy): Eukaryota > Metazoa > Arthropoda > Malacostraca > Decapoda > Parastacidae > Cherax > Cherax quadricarinatus. Next base: position 34,367,237 of record NC_091322.1, on the reverse strand, counting down.
GGTGGGGCAGGAGGTAGTGAGTAGTGGGTAGGTTGACCATGATGGTGGGGCAGGTGGTAGTGAGTAGTGGGTAGGTTGACCATGATGGTGGGGCAGGTGGTGGTGAGTAGTGGGTAGGTTGACCATGATGGTGGGGCAGGTGGTGGTGAGTAGTGGGTAGGTTGACCATGATGGTGGGGCAGGTGGTGGTGAGTAGTGGGTAGGTTGACCATGATGGTGGGGCAGGTGGTGGTGAGTAGTGGGTAGGTTGACCATGATGGTGGGGCAGGTGGTGGTGAGTAGTGGGTAGGTTGACCATGATGGTGGGGCAGGTGGTAGTGAGTAGTGGGTAGGTTGACCATGATGGTGGGGCAGGTGGTGGTGAGTAGTGGGTAGGTTGACCATGATGGTGGGGTAGGTGGTGGTGAGTAGTGGGTAGGTTGACCATGATGGTGGGGCAGGTGGTGGTGAGTAGTGGGTAGGTTGACCATGATGGTGGGGCAGGTGGTGGTGAGTAGTGGGTAGGTTGACCCTGATGGTGGGGCAGGTGGTGGTGAGTAGTGGGTAGGTTGACCATGATGGTGGGGCAGGTGGTGGTGAGTAGTGGGTAGGTTGACCATGATGGTGGGGCATGTGGTAGTGAGTAGTGGGTAGGTTGACCATGATGGTGGGGCAAGTGGTGGTGAGTAGTGGGTAGGTTGACCATGATGGTGGGGCAGGTGGTAGTGAGTAGTGGGTATGTTGACCATGATGGTGGGGCAGGTGGTGGTGAGTAGTGGGTAGGTTGACCATGATGGTGGGGTAGGTGGTGGTGAGTAGTGGATAGGTTGACCATGATGGTGGGGCAGGTGGTGGTGAGTAGTGGGTAGGTTGACCATGATGGTGGGGCAGGTGGTGGTGAGTAGTGGGTAGGTTGACCATGATGGTGGGGCAGGTGGTAGTGAGTAGTGGGTAGGTTGACCATGATGGTGGGGCAGGTGGTGGTGGTGAGTAGTGGGTAGGTTGACCATGATGGTGGGGTAGGTGGTGGTGAGTAGTGGGTAGGTTGACCATGATGGTGGGGCAGGTGGTGGTGAGTAGTGGGTAGATTGACCCTGATGGTGGGGCAGGTGGTGGTGAGTAGTGGGTAGGTTGACAATGATGGTGGGGCAGGTGATGGTGAGTAGTGGGTAGGTTGACCATGATGGTGGGGCAGGTGGTGGTGAGTAGTGGGTAGGTTGACCATGATGGTGGGGCAGGTGGTGGTGAGTAGTGGGTAGGTTGACCATGATGGTGGGGTAGGTGGTGGTGAGTAGTGGGTAGGTTGACCATGATGGTGGGGCAGGTGGTGGTGAGTAGTGGGTAGATTGACCCTGATGGTGGGGCAGGTGGTGGTGAGTAGTGGGTAGGTTGACCATGATGGTGGGGCAGGTGGTGGTGAATAGTGGGTAGGTTGACCATGATGGTGGGGCAGGTGGTAGTGAGTAGTGGGTATGTTGACCATGATGGTGGGGCAGGTGGTGGTGAGTAGTGGGTAGGTTGACCATGATGGTGGGGTAGGTGGTGGTGAGTAGTGGATAGGTTGACCATGATGGTGGGGCAGGTGGTGGTGAGTAGTGGGTAGGTTGACCATGATGGTGGGGCAGGTGGTGGTGAGTAGTGGGTAGGTTGACCATGATGGTGGGGCAGGTGGTAGTGAGTAGTGGGTAGGTTGACCATGATGGTGGGGCAGGTGGTGGTGGTGAGTAGTGGGTAGGTTGACCATGATGGTGGGGTAGGTGGTGGTGAGTAGTGGGTAGGTTGACCATGATGGTGGGGCAGGTGGTGGTGAGTAGTGGGTAGATTGACCCTGATGGTGGGGCAGGTGGTGGTGAGTAGTGGGTAGGTTGACAATGATGGTGGGGCAGGTGATGGTGAGTAGTGGGTAGGTTGACCATGATGGTGGGGCAGGTGGTGGTGAGTAGTGGGTAGGTTGACCATGATGGTGGGGCAGGTGGTGGTGAGTAGTGGGTAGGTTGACCATGATGGTGGGGTAGGTGGTGGTGAGTAGTGGGTAGGTTGACCATGATGGTGGGGCAGGTGGTGGTGAGTAGTGGGTAGATTGACCCTGATGGTGGGGCAGGTGGTGGTGAGTAGTGGGTAGGTTGACCATGATGGTGGGGCAGGTGGTGGTGAATAGTGGGTAGGTTGACCATGATGGTGGGGCAGGTGGTGGTGAGTAGTGGGTAGGTTGACCATGATGGTGGGGCAGGTGGTGGTGAGTAGTGGGTAGGTTGACCATGATGGTGGGGCAGGTGGTGGTGAGTAGTGGGTAGGTTGACCATGATGGTGGGGTAGGTGGTGGTGAGTAGTGGGTAGGTTGACCATGATGGTGGGGCAGGTGGTGGTGAGTAGTGGGTAGATTGACCCTGATGGTGGGGCAGGTGGTGGTGAGTAGTGGGTAGGTTGACCATGATGGTGGGGCAGGTGGTGGTGAGTAGTGGGTAGGTTGACCATGATGGTGGGGCAGGTGGTGGTGGTGAGTAGTGGGTAGGTTGACCATGATGGTGGGGCAGGTGGTGGTGGTGAGTAGTGGGTAGGTTGACCATGATGGTGGGGCAGGTGGTGGTGAGTAGTGGGTAGGTTGACCATGATGGTGGGGCAGGTGGTGGTGGTGAGTAGTGGGTAGGTTGACCATGATGGTGGGGCAGGTGGTGGTGAGTAGTGGGTAGGTTGACCATGATGGTGGGGCAGGTGGTGAGTAGTGGGTAGGTTGACCATGATGGTGGGGCAGGTGGTGGTGAGTAGTGCGTAGGTTGACCATGATGGTGGGGCAGGTGGTGGTGAGTAGTGGGTAGGTTGACCATGATGGTGGGGCAGGTGGTGGTGAGTAGTGGGTAGGTTGACGATGATGGTGGGGCAGGTGGTGGTGAGTAGTGGGTAGGTTGACCCTGATGGTGGGGCAGGTGGTGGTGAGTAGTGGGTAGGCTGACCATGATGGTGGGGCAGGTGGTGGTGGTGAGTAGTGGGTAGGTTGACCATGATGGTGGGGCAGGTGGTGGTGGTGAGTAGTGGGTAGGTTGACCATGATGGTGGGGTAGGTGGTGGTGAGTAGTGGGTAGGTTGACCATGATGGTGGGACAGGTGGTGGTGAGTAGTGGGTAGGTTGACCCTGATGGTGGGGCAGGTGGTGGTGAGTAGTGGGTAGGTTGACCATGATGGTGGGGCAGGTGGTGGTGAGTAGTGGGTAGGTTGACCCTGGTGGGGCAGGTGGTGGTGAGTAGTGGGTACGTTGACCATGATGGTGGGGCAGGTGGTGGTGGTGAGTAGTGGGTACGTTGACCATGATGGTGGGGCAGGTGGTAGTGGGTAGGTTGACCATGATGGTGGGGTAGGTGGTGATGAGTAGTGGGTAGGTTGACCATGATGGTGGGGCAGGTGGTGGTGAGTAGTGGGTAGGTTGACCATGATGGTGGGGCAGGTGGTGGTGAGTAGTGGGTAGGTTGATCATGATGGTGGGGTAGGTGGTGGTGAGTAGTGGGTAGGTTGACCATGATGGTGGGACAGGTGGTGGTGAGTAGTGGGTAGGTTGACCCTGATGGTGGGGCAGGTGGTGGTGAGTAGTGGGTAGGTTGACCATGATGGTGGGACAGGTGGTGGTGAGTAGTGGGTAGGTTGACCCTGGTGGGGCAGGTGGTGGTGAGTAGTGGGTAGGTTGACCCTGGTGGGGCAGGTGGTGGTGAGTAGTGGGTACGTTGACCATGATGGTGGGGCAGGTGGTAGTGGGTAGGTTGACCATGATGGTGGGGTAGGTGGTGATGAGTAGTGGGTAGGTTGACCATGATGGTGGGGCAGGTGGTGGTGAGTAGTGGGTAGGTTGACCATGATGGTGGGGCAGGTGGTGGTGAGTAGTGGGTAGGTTGATCATGATGGTGGTGCAGGTGGTGGTGAGTAGTGGGTAGGTTGACCATGATGGTGGGGCAGGTGGTGGTGAGTAGTGGGTAGGTTGACCATGATGGTGGGGCATGTGGTGGTGAGTAGTGGGTAGGGTGACCCTAATGGTGGGGCAGGTGGTGGTGAGTAGTGGGTAGGTTGACCATGATGGTGGGGCAGGTGGTGGTGAATAGTGGGTAGGTTGACCATGATGGTGGGGCAGGTGGTGGTGAGTAGTGGGTTACCTGGAGGTTATTCCGGGGATCAACGCCCCCGCGGCCCGGTCCATGACCAGGCCTCCCGATGGATCAGGGCCTGATCAACTAGGCTGTTACTGCTGGCCGCACGCAGTCCAACGTACGAGCCACAGCCCGGCTGATCCGGCACTGACTTTAGGTATCTGTCCAGCTCTCTCTTGAAGGCAGCCAGGGGTTTATTGGCAATTCCGTTAATGCTTGATGGGAGGCTGTTGAACAGTCTTGGGCCCCGGACACTTATGGTGTTTTCCCTTAGTGTACCATTGGCGCCCCTACTTTTAATTGGGGGCATTTTGCATCGCCTGCCCAGTCTTTTACTTTCGTAGGGAGTGATTTGTTTGTGCAGATTTGGGACCATTCCTTCCAAGATTTTCCAAGTGTAGATTATGATATATCTCTCCCTCCTGCGTTCCAACGAGTACAAGTCAAGTGCTTCCAAGCGTTCCCAGTAGTTAAGGTGCTTGACAGAACTTATACGTGCAGTAAAGGATCTCTGTACACACTCTAGATCTACGATTTCACCTGCTTTGAATGGAGATGTTAATGTACAGCAATATTCCAGCCTAGAGAGAACAAGTGATTTGAAAAGGATCATCATTGGCTTGGCATCTCTCGTTTTGAAAGTTCTCATTATCCATCCTATCATTTTCTTTGCACATGCGATCGTGGCACTGTTGTGATCCTTGAAAGTGAGATCCTCAGACATTACTACTCCCAGGTCCCTTACATTATTTTTCCGCTCTATTGTATGGCCGGAGTCAGTAGTATACTCTGTTCTAGTTATTATCTCCTCCAGTTTTCCATAACGGAGTAGTTGGAATTTGTCCTCATTGAACATCATATTGTTTACCGTTGCCCACTGGAAAACTTTGTTTATATCTTCTTGGAGGTTAACCGCGTCCTCAGCAGATGACAGCCTCATGCAGATCCTAGTATCATCCGCAAAGGATGATACGGTGCTGTGGTGTATATCTCTGTCTATGTCTGATATGAGGATGAGGAATAAGATGGGGGCGAGTACTGTGCCTTGTGGAACAGAGCTCTTCACTATGGCAGCCTCCGATTTAACTCTGTTGACCACTACTCTTTGTGTTCGATTTGTTAGGAAGTTGAAGATCAATCTCCCCACTTTCCCAGTTATTCCTTTAGCACGTATTTTATGGGCTATTACGCCATGATCGCATTTGTCAAATGCTTTTGCAAAGTCTGTGTATATTACATCTGCATCCTGATTTTCTTCCAGTGCATCCAAGGCCATATCATAGTGATCCAGTAGTTGTGAGAGGCAGGAGCGACCTGCCCTGAACCCATGTTGCCCTGGATTGTGCAGATTTTGGGAATCCAGGTGATTTGCAATCCTGCTTCTTAGCATGACTCAAGAAATCGTAATGACACGATTGCAAACAAACCATACCCCCGGCCGGGATTGAACCCGCGGTCATAGAGTCTCAAAACTCCAGCCCGTCGCGTTAGCCACTAGACCAGCTAGCCACAAATAAGATTCATCCAACTAGGTGAAGGGACTTGAGCTAGAGTTCGTCACGGCCACGCTAGCTGGAGATTCGTCTGTAAAAACTTGCATTTGTGGTCACAGTGGTGCCTGTGCTAACCTTCCTATGGTGTAGAAATATACATAGTTGGATGAATCTTATTTGTGGCCAGCTGGTCTAGTGGCTAACGCGACGGGCTGGAGTTTTGAGACTCTATGACCGCGGGTTCAATCCCGGCCGGGGGTATGGTCTGCTTCTTAGCAGGTGGGGTAGGTGGTGGTGAGTAGTGGATAGGTTGACCATGATGGTGGGGTAGGTGGTGGTGAATAGTAGGTAGGTTGATCATGATGGTGGGGTAGGTGGTGGTGAGTAGTGGGTAGGTTGACCATGTTGGTAGGGTAGGTGGTGGTGAGTAGTGGGTAGGTTGACCATGATGGTGGGGCAGGTGGTGGTGAGTAGTGGGTAGGTTGATCATGATGGTGGGGTAGGTGGTGGTGAGTAGTGGGTAGGTTGACCATGATGGTAGGGTAGGTGGTAGTGAGTAGTGGGTAGGTTGACCATGATGGTGGGGCAGGTGGTGGTGAGTAGTGGGTAGGTTGACAATGATGGTGGGGTAGGTGGTGGTGAGTAGTGGGTAGGTTGACCATGATGGTAGGGTAGGTGGTAGTGAGTAGTGGGTAGGTTGACCATGATGGTAGGGTAGGTGGTGGCGAGTAGTGGGTAGGTTGACCATGATGGTGGGGTAGGTGGTGGTGAGTAGTGGGTAGGTTGATCTTGATGGTGGGGTAGGTGGTGGTGAGTAGTGGGTAGGTTGACCATGATGGTAGGGTAGGTGGTGGTGAGTAGTGGGTAGGTTGACCATGATGGTGGGGTAGGTGGTGGTGAGTAGTGGGTAGGTTGATCTTGATGGTGGGGTAGGTGGTGGTGAGTAGTGGGTAGGTTGACCATGATGGTGGGGCAGGTGGTAGTGAGTAGTGGGTAGGTTGACCATGATACTGAGGTAGGTGGTGTATAGGTTCCATGGTCAGGTGTGCTGGTGTGATGGTAGGTGTAGGATATCACTTAGTCAGCATTCAGGGTCAGTACTAGTTATTGTGCCAGAACATTTTTTTTAACTGAGCTAGAGAACTTTCATTGTCTGTAAACATTCAAACATCTGAACCACTGGACTGTGGTTTGCACGTTGAACTACGTTCGGCCAGCAGTAATAACCTGATTTATCAGACCTTGATTGACTAAGAGGCATGATCTGAGACCGGGCTGAGGATTCATTGACTCCCGAAAACATCCACCAGTCCAGTAAAGTTGTTAACACCAGGCCAGTAAAGTTGATAACACCAGGCCAGTAAAGTTGTTAACACCAGGCCAATAAAATTGATAACACCAGATCAGTAAAGTTGATAACACCAGGTCAGTAAAGTTGATAACACCAGGTCAGTAAAGTTGATAACACCAGGTCAGTAAAGTTGATAACACCAGGCCAGTAAAGTTGATAACACCAGGTCAGTAAAGTTGATAACACCAAGTCAGTAAAGTTGATAACACCAGGCCAGTAAAATTGATAACACCAGATCAGTAAAGTTGATAACACCAGGTCAGTAAAGTTGATAACACCAGGCCAGTAAAGTTGATAACACCAGGCCAGTAAAATTGATAACACCAGGCCAGTAAAATTGATAACACCAGATCAGTAAAGTTGATAACACCAGGTCAGTAAAGTTGATAACACCAGGCCAGTAAAATTGATAACACCAGATCAGTAAAGTTGATAACACCAGGTCAGTAAAGTTGATAACACCAGGCCAGTAAAGTTGATAACACCAGGCCAGTAAAGTTGTTAACACCAGGCCAGTAAAATTGATAACACCAGATCAGTAAAGTTGATAACACCAGGTCAGTAAAGTTGATAACACCAGGTCAGTAAAGTTGATAACACCAGGTCAGTAAAGTTGATAACACCAGGTCAGTAAAGTTGATAACACCAGGTCAGTAAAGTTGATAACACCAAGTCAGTAAAGTTGATAACACCAGGTCAGTAAAGTTGATAACACCAGGTCAGTAAAGTTGATAACACCAGGTCAGTAAAGTTGATAACACCAGGTCAGTAAATTTGATAACACCAGGTCAATAAAGTTGATAACACCAGGTCAGTAAAGTTCTTAACACCAAGCCAGTAAAGTTGATAACACCAAGTCAGTAAAGTTGATAACACCAGGTCAGTAAAGTTGATAACACCAGGTCAGTAAAGCTGATAACACCAGGTCAGTAAAGTTGATAACACCAGGTCAGTAAAGTTGATAACACCAGGTCAGTAAAGTTGATAACACCAGATCAGTAAAGTTGATAACACCAGGTCAGTAAAGTTGATAACACCAGGTCAGTAAAGTTGATAACACCAAGTCAGTAAAGTTGATAACACCAGTTCAGTAAAGTTGATAACACCAGGTCAGTAAAGTTAATAACACCAGGTCAATAAAGTTGATAACACCAGGTCAGTAAAGTTAATAACACCAGGTCAGTAAAGTTGATAACACCAGGTCAGTAAAGTTAATAACACCAGGTCAGTAAAGTTGATAACACCAAGTCAGTAAAGTTAATAACACCAGGTCAGTAAAGTTGATAACACCAGGTCAGTAAAGTTAATAACACCAGGTCAGTAAAGTTGATAACACCAGGTCAGTAAAGTTAATAACACCAGGTCAGTAAAGTTGATAACACCAAGTCAGTAAAGTTAATAACACCAGGTCAGTAAAGTTGATAACACCAGGTCAGTAAAGTTGATAACACCAAGTCAGTAAAGTTGATAACACCAGTTCAGTAAAGTTGATAACACCAGGTCAGTAAAGTTAATAACACCAGGTCAATAAAGTTGATAACACCAGGTCAGTAAAGTTAATAACACCAGGTCAGTAAAGTTGATAACACCAGGTCAGTAAAGTTAATAACACCAGGTCAGTAAAGTTGATAACACCAAGTCAGTAAAGTTAATAACACCAGGTCAGTAAAGTTGATAACACCAGGTCAGTAAAGTTAATAACACCAGGTCAGTAAAGTTGATAACACCAGGTCAGTAAAGTTAATAACACCAGGTCAGTAAAGTTGATAACACCAAGTCAGTAAAGTTAATAACACCAGGTCAGTAAAGTTGATAACACCAGGTCAGTAAAGTTAATAACACCAGGTCAGTAAAGTTGATAACACCAGGTCAGTAAAGTTGATAACACCAAGTCAGTAAAGTTGATAGCACCAAGTCAGTAAAGTTAATAACACCAGGTCAGTAAAGTTAATAACACCAGGTCAGTAAAGTTGATAACACCGTGAGAGTAAAGTTATCATGGTATTAGCCGTGTTGGTATGATAAATCTAAGTAAAAATGAAAGTCACAGGGAAAAAAAAGCGCCTAAAGCCTAACCTAAGTTAAACTAACTTAATGAAACCTAACTTAGGACTAACCTAACCTAATGTAAACTTTTAGTGTGTGACTTTTTCCCTGTGATTTTATCTGTTACTGGCACCATATACAACACCGTCGTGAAAATTGTGGTAGATTTGTGGCGACAGCTATGGTGGCAGCTGGGGTGGAAACTATGGTGGCAGCTGGGGTAGAAACTATGGTGGCAGCTGGGGTAGAAACTATGGTGGCAGCTGGGGTAACAACTGGGATAGCTGCTGGGGTAACAGCTGTGATGGTAGTGGTGATCTCTTGCAGTAATAATAAGCTGCCTCTTAACATCAACAGAGGAACAGTGAGCCTCAGCCTCGCCATAACTGGTGATCACACAGTGTTGTAATGTACCAGTATTGCCATTCAGATTGCCTATAAAGGAAAGCCAAACCATATATTGTAAGATATTAGCCCAGCAGTAACTACTAACACATGAAAATGTACAACAAATTTTAACAATCATGTATAATATTGTTTAACTGCAACGATATATTGATTTAAGGAAATTTACTAAAATGGATTTGAGAAATTAACGGGAAGATGTTAAAAATGCATATTTGAAAGTGATGACTTGGTATACAAGAAAATGACATAGGTTGAAAAGGTATTCTTGATCCCCTTTATTTTGTGTTAATAATAGCCATACCATCAGGGGAGTAGAAAAGCTCTCGCAACTCATCAAAGGTATATCAAAGGAAAGGGAGTATGTATATTCAGTTTATTCCACCTACGTCTTCTGAGTACTGCTCCAGAAGGCTCAGAAAGATACCTCACACAAATTTGTTTGTCGGCAAATAAAGCTTACTAAGATATGCAAATACTGGAAATTCTAGGTTCATTCTCACATTACATTACAGAAAAAATAAATTAGTAGGTGTGATGTGAGTGTGTGTCGGAGGCAGTGTTGTCAGGAGTCAAGGGAGGAAGGACGATGAAGGCTTGAAAGCGGTTATTGACAGTGTTCTCTAATTTGTGTGTATTTCATCGACACTTGTCACTAGGTTTGCTCTACACTGTCTGCTGTATCTTTCACATATCGGCAAGTTGTTATGATAGTATTTAGAGTCAAGTCCCATTGCTTTAATGTAGCACCCTTTGTCTAAATAATTACATCTTCCTGTCAGGGTGCCATATTTCATCATTTGTTAAACATCTGGCAAGCTGCTACGTTGCCTCACCTGCTATGCTGCTACAGTTGCCTCCTATTACAGTGGCCATGCTGTAAAGTAAAAGGACACAAGTGCAACTAATGTGACATTTATTGTGGCAACGTTTCGCTCTCCAGGAGCTTTATCAAGCCATTACAAACAATACATGGACACAGAGGGTATATAAAGGCTCAGAGTGAGGTGAATACTAGTGAGGTACCATTTCGATGTTCACTAGTGGTAGTAGTAGTAGTAGTAGTAGTGGTAGTGACAAAAGTAATACAATATGGTAGAGCAATTAATTCGTACATGAGTAAAAGTATATAAAAGCTATTACTTGGGTAACATAAAAATAGGTTGGACATATATAGACTGGAATGAGGCAGCTTGTTTCAGTGTTCACTCTATATATATACCCTCTGTGTCCATGTATTGTTTGTAATGGCTTGATAAAGCTCCTGGAGAGCGAAACGTTGCCACAATAAATGTCACATTAGTTGCACTTGTGTCCTTTTACTTTACATATTGTCGGTAATTCTACCAACTTTATTACAGTGGCCATGCTGCTGTAGCTACCATGCTGCTGTAGCTACCATGCTGCTGTAGCTACCATGCTGCTGTAGCTACCATGCTGCTGTAGCTACCATGCTGCTGTAGCTACCATGCTGCTGTAGCTACCATGCTGCTGTAACTACCATGCTGCTGTAGCTACCATGCTGCTGTAGCTACCGTGCTGCTGTAGCTACCATGCTGCTGTAGCTACTATGCTGCTGTAGCTACCATGCTGCTGTAGCTACCATGCTGCTGTAGCTACCATGCTGCTGTAGCTACCGTGCTGCTGTAGCTACCATGCTGCTGTAGCTACCATGCTGCTGTAGCTACCGTGCTGCTGTAGCTACCGTGCTGCTGTAGCTACCATGCTGCTGTAGCTACCATGCTGCTGTAGCTACCATGCTGCTGTAACTACCATGCTGCTGTAGCTACCATGCTGCTGTAACTACCATGCTGCTGTAGCTACCATGCTGCTGTAGCTACCATGCTGCTGTAGCTACCGTGCTGCTGTAGCTACCATGCTGCTGTAGCTACCGTGCTGCTGTAGCTACCATGCTGCTGTAGCTACCATGCTGCTGTAGCTACCATGCTGCTGTAGCTACCGTGCTGCTGTAGCTACCATGCTGCTGTAGCTACCGTGCTGCTGTAGCTACCATGCTGCTGTAGCTACCATGCTGCTGTAGCTACCATGCTGCTGTAGCTACCGTGCTGCTGTAGCTACCGTGCTGCTGTAGCTACCGTGCTGCTGTAGCTACCGTGCTGCTGTAGCTACCGTGCTGCTGTAGCTACCATGCTGCTGTAGCTACCATGCTGCTGTAGCTACCATGCTGCTGTAGCTACCATGCTGCTGTAGCTACCATGCTGCTGTAGCTACCATGCTGCTGTAGCTACCATGCTGCTGTAACTACCATGTTGCTGTAGCAACCATGCTGCTGTAGCTACCGTGCTGCTGTAGCTACCGTGCTGCTGTAGCTACCGTGCTGCTGTAGCTACCGTGCTGCTGTAGCTACCATGCTGCTGTAGCTACCATGCTGCTGTAGCTACCATGCTGCTGTAGCTACCGTGCTGCTGTAGCTACCATGCTGCTGTAGCTACCGTGCTGCTGTAGCTACCGTGCTGCTGTAGCTACCGTGCTGCTGTAGCTACCATGCTGCTGTAGCTACCATGCTGCTGCTGTAGCTACCATGCTGCTGTAGCTACCATGCTGCTGTAGCTACCATGCTGCTGTAGCTACCATGCTGCTGTAGCTACCATGCTGCTGTAGCTACCATGCTGCTGTAGCTACCATGCTGCTGTAGCTACCATGCTGCTGTAGCTACCATGCTGCTGTAGCTACCATGCTGCTGTAGCTACCATGCTGCTGTAGCTACCATGCTGCTGTAGCTACCGTGCTGCTGTAGCTACCGTGCTGCTGTAGCTACCGTGCTGCTGTAGCTACCGTGCTGCTGTAACTACCGTGCTGCTGTAGCTACCATGCTGCTGTAGCTACCATGCTGCTGTAGCTACCATGCTGCTGTAGCTACCATGCTGCTGTAACTACCATGCTGCTGTAGCTACCATGCTGCTGTAGCTACCATGCTGCTGTAGCTACCATGCTGCTGTAACTACCGTGCTGCTGTAGCTACCGTGCTGCTGTAGCTACCGTGCTGCTGTAGCTACCGTGCTGCTGTAGCTACCGTGCTGCTGTAGTGCTACCCGTGCTGCTGTAGCTACCATGCTGCTGTAGCTACCATGCTGCTGCTACCGTAGGTACTACTACCGTGCTGCTGTAGCTACCATGCTACTGTAGCTGCTGCTGTACCTACCGTGCTGCTGTAGCTACCGTGCTGCTGTAACTACCGTGCTGCTGTAGCTACCGTGCTGCTGTAGCTACCGTGCTGCTGTAGCTACCGTGCTGCTGTAGCTAGCTACCGTGCTGCTGTAGCTGCTGTAGCTACCGTGCTGCTGTATGCTGCTGTAGCTACCGTGCTGCTGTATACCGTGCTGCTGTAGCTACCGTGCTGCTGTAACTGCTGCTGTAGCTACCATACCGTGCTGCTGTAGCTACCATGCTGCTGTAGCTACCATGCTGCTGTAGCTACCATGCTGCTGTAGCTATCATGCTGCTGTACCGTGCTGCTGTAGCTACCGTGCTGCTGTAGCTACCATGCTGCTGTAGCTACCGTGCTGCTGTAGCTACCGTGCTGCTGTAGCTACCGTGCTGCTGTAGCTACCATGCTGCTGTAGCTACCATGCTGCTGCTCTCCATCAGTTTTCTATCTGTGTCACCATAGTAAAATATTATATTATAGCGTGCTCTCACATAACGTTCGAAGCTTCAACTTTGTCACCAGTTTTTAATATTATGATAAAGTGGGGAAAGTGGAGCGCCCACGTGTGCTCGCAGTCATTCCTACCAGGTAACTTCAACATTTTTTTTTTGACCTAATATTTTATATTTCGCTTGTTTTATTATATATATATATCTGTGAGTTTAATGTTTTGACGTCACTGTGGCCGGTTTCATATAGGTTTTCATCCTGGCAGATGACTGTGAAACAGAAACCTGTAACTGTTTTGCATGATGGTAGGATTGCTGGTTTCTTTTTCTGTCTCATAAACTCGCTAGATAACAGGGATATCTTGCTACTCCTACTTACACTTTGGTCACACTTCACAGACACGCACATGCATATATATATACATACATCTAGATTTTTTTCCTTTTTCTAAATAGCTCTTGTTCTTCTTTATTTCTTCTATTGTCCATGCGAAAGTGGAAAAGAATCTTTCCTCCGTAAGCCATGCGTGTCGTATGAGGCGACTAAAATGCCGGGAGCAATGGGCTAGTAACCCCTTCTCCTGTAGACATTTACTAAAAATGAGAAGAAGAAAAACTTTATAAAACTGGGATGCTTGAATGTGCGTGGATGTACTGCGGATGACAAGAAACAGATGATTGCTGATGTTATGAATGAAAAGTTGGATGTCCTGGCCCTAAGCGAAACAAAGCTGAAGGGGGTAGGGGAGTTTCGGTGGGGGAAAATAAATGGGATTAAATCTGGAGTATCTGAGAGAGTTAGAGCAAAGGAAGGGGTAGCAGTAATGTTGAATGATCAGTTATGGAAGGAGAAAAGAGAATATGAATGTGTAAATTCAAGAATTATGTGGATTAAAGTAAAGGTTTGATGCGAGAAGTGGGTCATAATAAGCGTGTATGCACCTGGAGAAGAGAGGAATGCAGAGGAGAGAGAGAGATTTTGGAAGATGTTAAGTGAATGTATAGGAGCCTTTGAACCAAGTGAGAGAGTAATTGTGGTAGGGGACCCGAATGCTAAAGTAGGAGAAACTTTTAGAGAGGGTGTGGTAGGTAAGTTTGGGGTGCCAGGTGTAAATGATAATGGGAGCCCTTTGATTGAACTTTGTATAGAAAGGGGTTTAGTTATAGGTAATACATATTTTAAGAAAAAGAGGATAAATAAGTATACAAGATATGATGTAGGGCGAAATGACAGTAGTTTGTTGGATTATGTATTGGTAGATAAAAGACTGTTGAGTAGACTTCAGGATGTACATGTTTATAGAGGGGCCACAGATATATCAGATCACTTTCTAGTTGTAGCTACACTGAGAGTAAAAGGTAGATGGGATACAAGGAGAATAGAAGCATCAGGGAAGAGAGAGGTGAAGGTTTATAAACTAAAAGAGGAGGCAGTTAGGGTAAGATATAAACAGCTATTGGAGGATAGATGGGCAAATGAGAGCATAGGCAATGGGGCCGAAGAGGTATGGGATAGGTTTAAAAATGTAGTGTTAGAGTGTTCAGCAGAAGTTTGTGGTTACAGGAAAGTGGGTGCGGGAGGGAAGAGGAGCGATTGGTGGAATGATGTAAAGAGAAAAAGTTAGCATATGAGAAGTTTTTACAAAGTAGAAGTGATGCAAGGAGGGAAGAGTATATGGAGAAAAAGAGAGAGGTTAAAAGAGTGGTGAAGCAATGTAAAAAGAGAGCAAATGAGAGAGTGGGTGAGATGTTATCAACAAATTTTGTTGAAAATAAGAAAAAGTTTTGGAGTGAGATTAACAAGTTAAGGAATCCTAGAGAACAAATGGATTTGTCAGTTAAAAATAGGAGAGGAGAGTTATTAAATGGAGAGTTAGAGGTATTGGGAAGATGGAGGGAATATTTTGAGGAATTGTTAAATGTTGATGAAGATAGGGAAGCTGTGATGTCGTGTATAGGGCAAGGAGGAATAACATCTTGTAGGAGTGAGGAAGAGCCAGTTGTGAGTGTGGGGGAAGTTCGTGAGGCAGTAGGTAAAATGAAAAGGGGTAAGGCAGCCGGGATTGATGGGATAAAGATAGAAATGTTAAAAGCAGGTGGGGATATAGTTTTGGAGTGGTTGGTGCAATTATTTAATAAATGTATGGAAGAGGGTAAGGTACCTAGGGATTGGCAGAGAGCATGCATAGTTCCTTTGTATAAAGGCAAAGGGGATAAAAGAGAGTGCAAAAATTATAGGGGGATAAGTCTGTTGAGTATACCTGGTAAAGTGTATGGTAGAGTTATTATTGAAAGAATTAAGAGTAAGACGGAGAATAGGATAGCAGATGAACAAGGAGGCTTTAGGAAAGGTAGGGGGTGTGCGGACCAGGTGTTTACAGTGAAATATATAAGTGAACAGTATTTAGATAAGACTAAAGAGGCCTTTGTGGCATTTATGGATTTGGAAAAGGCGTATGACAGGGTGGATAGGGGGGCAATGTGGCAGATGTTGCAGGTGTATGGTGTAGGAGGTAGGTTACTGAAAGCAGTGAAGAGTTTTTATGAGGATAGTGAGGCTCAAGTTAGAGTATGTAGGAAAGAGGGAAATTATTTCCCAGTAAAAGTAGGCCTTAGACAAGGGTGTGTGATGTCACCGTGGTTGTTTAATATATTTATAGATGGGGTTGTAAGAGAAGTAAATGCGAGGGTCTTGGCAAGAGGCGTGGAGTTAAAAGATAAAGAATCACACATAAAGTGGGAGTTGTCACAGTTGCTCTTTGCTGATGACACTGTGCTCTTGGGAGATTCTGAAGAGAAGTTGCAGAGATTGGTGGATGAATTTGGTAGGGTGTGCAAAAGAAGAAAATTAAAAGTGAATACAGGAAAGAGTAAGGTTATGAGGATAACAAAAAGATTAGGTGATGAAAGATTGGATATCAGATTGGAGGGAGAGAGTATGGAGGAGGTGAATGTATTCAGATATTTGGGAGTGGACGTGTCAGCGGATGGGTCTATGAAAGATGAGGTGAATCATAGAATTGATGAGGGGGAAAAGGGTGAGTGGTGCACTTAGGAGTTTGTGGAGACACAGAACTTTGTCCTTGGAGGCAAAGAGGGGAATGTATGAGAGTATAGTTTTACCAACACTCTAATATGGGTGTGAAACATGGGTGATGAATGTTGCAGCGAGGAGAAGGCTGGAGGCAGTGGAGATATCATGTCTGAGAGCAATGTGTGGTGTGAATATAATGCAGAGAATTCGTAATTTGGAAGTTAGGAGGAGGTGCGGGATTACCAAAACTGTTGTCCAGAGGGCTGAGGAAGGGTTGTTGAGGTGGTTCGGACATGTAGAGAGAATGGAGCGAAACAGAATGACTTGAAGAGTGTATCAGTCTGTAGTGGAAGGAAGGCGGGGTAGGGGTCGGCCTAGGAAAGGTTGAAGGGAGGGGGTAAAGGAGGTTTTGTGTGCGAGGGGCTTGGACTTCCAGCAGGCATGCGTGAGCGTGTTTGATAGTGAATGGAGACAAATGGTTTTTAATACTTGACGTGCTGTTGGAGTGTGAGCAAAGTAACATTTATGAAGGGGTTCAGGGAAACCGGCAGGCCGGACTTGAGTCCTGGAGATGGGAAGTACAGTGCCTGCACTCTGAAGGAGGGGTGTTAATGTTGCAGTTTAAAAACTGTAGTGTAAAGCATCCTTCTGGCAAGACAGTGATGGAGTGAATGATGGTGAAAGTTTTTCTTTTTCGGGCCACCCTGCCTTGGTGGGAATCGGCCGGTGTGATAATAATAATAATTCTATTCTTGCTCTTGTCTTCTTATTCTGTTCCTCATTTTTTCCTATTCTTGAAGCCAAGTAATTTCCGAAACCATTTCATGTAATCAACAGATAGATAGTCTCGGGTGACCTGATCAGCTAAGCTATTGCTGCCCGCTTTTCATTCTCGCTTTGCTTCACTTGTTTGCTACAGTTTTTTTTCCTTCTGGCCTTCATTGTGCGCGGGTGTCAGGCTGGTGTTTTTCACCTGCTGCTGCTGCTGTTCTTCCAGGTAGTGTGTGGTTTTTAATCTGTCATTGATCAGTTTTCCAATATAAATGTAAATTTGTCTCCCTAGAAGGTTGAGATAAATGTTTCTGGTTCTGTTTTGGTGGTGACGGGGAGGGGGGGGGGTGAAGAGGGTGAGGTCAGCGGGGTTGTGTGAAGGGGCGGGTTGAAATGAGTTGGGTCGTTTTACAACATTACTGCCAGAAGTTCTCTCGTCGTATTCAAAGATCACATCAATGTTGCTACTGCTACCTCAAGGAAAATGATAAGATTGTTGTGTTGGAGAACGTAAAGAAAGCTTTCAGTGACCGTATACATTCACTCGAGCATCTGACCTACCGGGAACTTTTGAAGTATCTTAGCTTTCCTGTTTTTATTGTGACTTGTAAATGGTTCAAGTCGGACCGAAACGTCGTTGTGAGCTTCTCTCTCCAATGTGCGGGTTATTTGCGTATTGTTCCAGTCACTGTATTGTGCCTTTTTGTTCATGAATTACCTTCAGCTGTATTCTTTGGAGCATAGGCATAATTTACATCTGAAAAAATCCTGGAGAGACTAGTCCTAAACCTACACACCGAAATCACTCTATATGGAAATAGCGAGACCTGGGAGACGGTGTAGAGTACCTGCACTAAAAAGCAGGGGCCCGGCTAGTATACTTATGAGATAACTCACTGAGTGTCAGAGGTCCCCGACTCTTCAGCGCTCTCCCTTCGTGCATAAGGGGAATTACCAATATACCTCTGGCTATCTTTAAGAATGAATTTGACACGTTCCTCAAATTAGTTCCTGATCAGCCGAACTTTAACTCGTACATTGGGCTGTGTGCGTCCAGCAGTAACAGCGTTAACCCCCAAAAACATCCTTCAGGTATCCTTCAAGTACTGCTGTGATCTTGATCCTCTTCTCTCGTTAAGGTTTTTACTGCCTGATCCTTTATATTTCCGGTGTTTATTGGTACTGTATTTGTTTTTATATCCTTAGTTTTCTGTGATACTGTCTGCATTTGTGTACCTCATTGATCCGTCTGTCTCACTGTTACTTATTCTATTTCTTGAGCTTTTGGCATAACCCACTATTATCATCAGCTACCCCACCCTCACTTTTCCTTAGAAACACTGTGTTGGCGTGCCCCACCATAGTGCCTCCACCACACAACCAATCATCAGGACAACAAGACACGTGTCAGGTTTTACACCCTGACGAATAAACTAATGATAACCCTGGTTCATCGGGTTACAGAGTGTGGGTGTTAATGTGCAAGATAGAGGGTGAGATAGGAATCGTGCGGTTTCATTGGGAGTCAGGGAGTTGTGGGTTTGTTGGGAAAGTAGGTTGTGAGAGGAAGGTTTCAGATATGCGCATGTAGGAAACCTCCAAAGTCACTTAATTGAGTAGATGGTGGGGGAGGGTAATGGGGAAGATATTTAGCATTAACGAGGGGCTCGAGTTTGAGTAAGGAAGCAGTGGTAGTGATGGGTGGGGGGGATATTACACAGAATACTGAAGTGGGGTTTCGATATTGTAAGTGAAAATATGGAGGTAATTGGTGGGTGAAGACAAGTACATGACATGTGGAGAAATAATGTGATAAGAGGCAGCAGTTTAGGAATGGGATGACTGAAGTCGAGAGTTGAGAGCAGGATAGTGGATTATATTTTTTGGTTGTTGGCCACCGTCACTCTTCCTTCCACTGGTGTTATCTTTCGCCAGGTGAGATGAACTCTCCTGCCTCCTTTTCCACCTTCCCGTACTCTTTCCCGCCTCTCTTTCTTTCCACCTCCTCCACTTCCCTTCCGTCTACTTGTCTTCCCTCCTCCACTTATCTTCTACTTGTCTTTCCTTCATCTCTTCCACTTGTTTCCCTACTTCCTTTCAATCATATTTCTCGTTTCTTCTGCATTGATCTATGGTGATGAAAGTTGTATCGCGACGTCACTGTCAAGTTGCTCGCCTCTCCCCCCACACAGTGTAGTGTAAGACACGTCAGTGTCAAGTTGCTCGCCTCTCTCCCCCACACAGTGTAGTGTAAGACACGTCAGTGTCAAGTTGCTCGCCTCTCCCCCACACAGTGTAGTGTAAGACACGTCAGTGTCAAGTTGCTCGCCTCTCCCCCACACAGTGTAGTGTAACACGTCAGTGTCAAGTTGCTCGCCTCTCTCCCCCACACAGTGTAGTGTAACACGTCAGTGTCAAGTTGCTCGCCTCTCTCCCCCACACAGTGTAGTGTAAGACACGTCAGTGTCAAGTTGCTCTCCCCTCTCCCCCACACAGTGTAGTGTAACACGTCAGTGTCAAGTTGCTCGCCTCTCTCCCCCACACAGTGTAGTGTAACACGTCAGTGTCAAGTTGCTCTCCTCTCTCCCCCACACAGTGTAGTGTAACACGTCAGTGTCAAGTTGCTAGCCTCTCTCCCCCACACAGTGTAGTGTAACACGTCAGTGTCAAGTTGCTCTCCTCTCTCCCCCACACAGTGTAGTGTAACACGTCAGTGTCAAGTTGCTCGCCTCTCTCCCCCACACAGTGTAGTGTAACACGTCAGTGTAAAGTTGCTCTCCTCTCTCCCCCACACAGTGTAGTGTAACACGTCAGTGTCAAGTTGCTCGCCTCTCTCCCCCACACAGTGTAGTGTAACACGTCAGTGTCAAGTTGCTCTCCTCTCTCCCCCACACAGTGTAGTGTAACACGTCAGTGTCAAGTTGCTCTCCTCTTTCTCCCACACAGTGTAGTGTAACACGTCAGTGTCAAGTTGCTCTCCTCTTTCCCCCACACAGTGTAGTGTAACACGTCAGTGTCAAGTTGCTCGCCTCTCTCCCCCACACAGTGTAGTGTAACACGTCAGTGTCAAGTTGCTCTCCTCTCTCCCCCACACAGTGTAGTGTAACACGTCAGTGTCAAGTTGCTCTCCTCTTTCTCCCACACAGTGTAGTGTAACACGTCAGTGTCAAGTTGCTCTCCTCTTTCCCCCACACAGTGTAGTGTAACACGTCAGTGTCAAGTTGCTCGCCTCTCTCCCCCACACAGTGTAGTATAACACGTCAGTGTCAAGTTGCTCTCCTCTCTCCCCCACACAGTGTAGTGTAACACGTCAGTGTCAAGTTGCTCGCCTCTCCCCCACACTGTAGTGTAACACACGTCAGTGTCAAGTTGCTCTCCTCTTTCCCCACACATTGTAGTGTAACACACGTCAGTGTCAAGTTGCTCTCCTCTCTCCCCCACACAGTGTAGTGTAAGACACGTCAGTGTCAAGTTGCTCGCCTCTCTCCCCCACACAGTGTAGTGTAACACACGTCAGTGTCAAGTTGCTCTCCTCTCTCCCCCACAGTGTAGTGTAACACACGTCAGTGTCAAGTTGCTCTCCTCTCTCCCCCACACAGTGTAGTGTAACACACGTCAGTGTCAAGTTGCTCTCCTCTCTCCCCCACACAGTGTAGTGTAACACGTCAGTGTCAAGTTGCTCGCCTCTCTCCCCCACACAGTGTAGTGTAACACGTCAGTGTCAAGTTGCTCTCCTCTCTCCCCCACACAGTGTAGTGTAAGACACGTCAGTGTCAAGTTGCTCGCCTCTCTCCCCCACACAGTGTAGTGTAACACACGTCAGTGTCAAGTTGCTCGCCTCTCTCCCCCACACAGTGTAGTGTAACACGTCAGTGTCAAGTTGCTCGCCTCTCCCCCACACAGTGTAGTGTAACACGTCAGTGTCAAGTTGCTCGCCTCTCCCCCACACAGTGTAGTGTAACACGTCAGTGTCAAGTTGCTCGCCTCTCTCCCCCACACAGTGTAGTGTAACACACGTCAGTGTCAAGTTACTCGCCTCTGCCCACACAGTGTAGTGTAACACACGTCAGTGTCAAGTTGCTCGCCTCTCTCCCCCACACAGTGTAGTGTAACACACGTCAGTGTCAAGTTGCTCGCCTCTCTCCCCCACACAGTGTAGTGTAACACACGTCAGTGTCAAGTTGCTCGCCTCTCTCCCCCACACAGTGTAGTGTAACACGTCAGTGTCAAGTTGCTCGCCTCTCCCCTCCACACAGTGTAGTGTAACACGTCAGTGTCAAGTTGCTCGCCTCTCCCCCCCACACAGTGTAGTGTAACACGTCAGTCTCAAGTTGCTCGCCTCTCTCCCCCACACAGTGTAGTGTAACACGTCAGTGTCAAGTTGCTCGCCTCTTCCCCACACAGTGTAGTGTAACACGTCAGTGTCAAGTTGCTCGCCTCTCCCCCACACAGTGTAGTGTAACACACGTCAGTGTCAAGTTGCTCGCCTCTCTCCCCCACACAGTGTAGTGTAACACGTCAGTGTCAAGTTGCTCGCCTCTCCCCCACACAGTGTAGTGTAACACGTCAGTGTCAAGTTGCTCGCCTCTCCCCCACACAGTGTAGTGTAACACACGTCAGTGTCAAGTTGCTCGCCTCTCTCCCCCACACAGTGTAGTTTAACACGTCAGTGTCAAGTTGCTCGCCTCTCTCCCCCACACAGTGTAGTGTAACACGTCAGTGTCAAGTTGCTCGCCTCTCTCCCCCACACAGTGTAGTGTAACACGTCAGTGTCAAGTTGCTCGCCTCTCTCCCCCACACAGTGTAGTTTAACACGTCAGTGTCAAGTTGCTCGCCTCTCTCCCCCACACAGTGTAGTTTAACACGTCAGTGTCAAGTTGCTCGCCTCTCTCCCCCACACAGTGTAGTGTAACACACGTCAGTGTCAAGTTGCTCGCCTCTCTCCCCCACAGAGTGTAGTGTAACACGCGTCAGTGTCAAGTTGCTCGCCTCTCTCCCCCACACAGTGTAGTGTAACACGTCAGTGTCAAGTTGCTCGCCTCTCCCCCACACAGTGTAGTGTAACACACGTCAGTGTCAAGTTGCTCGCCTCTCTCCCCCACACAGTGTAGTGTAACACGCGTCAGTGTCAAGTTGCTCTCCTCTCTCCCCCACACAGTGTAGTGTAACACGTCAGTGTCAAGTTGCTCGCCTCTCTCCCCCACACAGTGTAGTGTAACACGTCAGTGTCAAGTTGCTCTCCTCTTTCCCCCACACAGTGTAGTGTAACACGTCAGTGTCAAGTTGCTCGCCTCTCTCCCCCACACAGTGTAGTGTAACACACGTCAGTGTCAAGTTGCTCGCCTCTCTCCCCCACACAGTGTAGTGTAACACGTCAGTGTCAAGTTGCTCTCCTCTTTCCCCCACACAGTGTAGTGTAACACGTCATTGTCAAGTTGCTCGCCTCTCTCCCCCACACAATGTAGTGTAACACACGTCAGTGTCAAGTTGCTCTCCTCTTTCCCCCACACAGTGTAGTGTAACACGTCAGTGTCAAGTTGCTCGCCTCTCTCCCCCACACAGTGTAGTGTAACACACGTCAGTGTCAAGTTGCTCGCCTCTCTCCCCCACACAGTGTAGTGTAACACACGTCAGTGTCAAGTTGCTCGCCTCTCTCCCCCACACAGTGTAGTGTAACACGTCAGTGTCAAGTTGCTCTCCTCTTTCCCCCACACAGTGTAGTGAAACACGTCAGTGTCAAGTTGCTCGCCTCTCTCCCCCACACAGTGTAGTGTAACACACGTCAGTGTCAAGTTGCTCGCCTCTCTCCCCCACACAGTGTAGTGTAACACGTCAGTGTCAAGTTGCTCGCCTCTCCCCCACACAGTGTAGTGTAACACACGTCAGTGTCAAGTTGCTCGCCTCTCTCCCCCACACAGTGTAGTGTAACACACGTCAGTGTCAAGTTGCTCGCCTCTCTCCCCCACACAGTGTAGTGTAACACACGTCAGTGTCAAGTTGCTCGCCTCTCTCCCCCACACAGTGTAGTGTAACACACGTCAGTGTCAAGTTGCTCTCCTCTCTCCCCCACACAGTGTAGTGTAACACGTCAGTGTCAAGTTGCTCTCCTCTCTCCCCCACACAGTGTAGTGTAACACACGTCATTGTCAAGTTGCTCGCCTCTCCCCTACACAGTGTAGTGTAACACACGTCAGTGTCAAGTTGCTCGCCTCTCTCCCCCACACAGTGTAGTGTAACACGCGGCTCCTCTCTGCTTCATGCACTGAAATGTTTTAAAATGTTTTTACTGTTTATTTGTCTCACTTCTTCTGGCACTTCTTGAGTCCACGTTTCATTCTTCACCACTACCTTGTGTCTCCTGGAGTACTACCTTGTGTCTCCTGGAGTACTACCTTGTGTCTCCTGGAGTACTACCTTGTGTCTCCTGGAGTACTACCTTGTGTCTCCTGGAGTACTACCTTGTGTCTCCTGGAGTACTACCTTGTGTCTCCTGCAGTACTACCTTGTGTCTCCTGGAGTACTACCTTGTGTCTCCTGGTGTACTACCTTGTGTCTCCTGCAGTACTACCTTGTGTCTCCTGCAGTACTACCTTGTGTCTCCTGGAGTACTACCTTGTGTCTCCTGGTGTACTACCTTGTGTCTCCTACAGTACTACCTTGTGTCTCCTGCAGTACTACCTTGTGTCTCCTGCAGTACTACCTTGTGTCTCCTGCAGTACTACCTTGTGTCTCCTGGAGTACTACCTTGTGTCTCCTGGAGTACTACCTTGTGTCTCCTGGAGTACTACCTTGTGTCTCCTGCAGTACTACCTTGTGTCTCCTGCAGTACTACCTTGTGTCTCCTGGAGTACTACCTTGTGTCTCCTGCAGTACTACCTTGTGTCTCCTGGAGTACTACCTTGTGTCTCCTGCAGTACTACCTTGTGTCTCCTGCAGTACTACCTTGTGTCTCCTGGAGTACTACCTTGTGTCTCCTGGAGTACTACCTTGTGTCTCCTGCAGTACTACCTTGTGTCTCCTGCAGTACTACCTTGTGTCTCCTGCAGTACTACCTTGTGTCTCCTGCAGTACTACCTTGTGTCTCCTGCAGTACTACCTTGTGTCTCCTGGAGTACTACCTTGTGTCTCCTGGAGTACTACCTTGTGTCTCCTGCAGTACTACCTTGTGTCTCCTGCAGTACTACCTTGTGTCTCCTGGAGTACTACCTTGTGTCTCCTGGAGTACTACCTTGTGTCTCCTGCAGTACTACCTTGTGTCTCCTGCAGTACTACCTTGTGTCTCCTGGAGTACTACCTTGTGTCTCCTGCAGTACTACCTTGTGTCTCCTGGAGTACTACCTTGTGTCTCCTGGAGTACTACCTTGTGTCTCCTGGAGTACTACCTTGTGTCTCCTGGAGTACTACCTTGTGTCTCCTGGAGTACTACCTTGTGTCTCCTGCAGTACTACCTTGTGTCTCCTGGAGTACTACCTTGTGTCTCCTGGAGTACTACCTTGTGTCTCCTGGAGTACTACCTTGTGTCTCCTGCAGTACTACCTTGTGTCTCCTGGAGTACGACCTTGTGTCTCCTGCAGTACTACCTTGTGTCTCCTGGAGTACTACCTTGTGTCTCCTGGAGTACTGCCTTGTGTCTCCTGGAGTACTACCTTGTGTCTCCTGGAGTACTACCCTGTGTCTCCTGCAGTACTACCTTGTGTCTCCTGGAGTACTACCTTGTGTCTCCTGGAGTACTGCCTTGTGTCTCCTGGAGTACTACCTTGTGTCTCTTGGAGTACTACCTTGTGTCTCCTGGAGTACTACGTTGTGTCTCCTGGAGTACTACCTTGTGTCTCCTGGAGTACTACCTTGTGTCTCCTGGAGTACTACCTTGTGTCTCCTGGAGTACTACCTTGTGTCTCCTGGAGTACTGCTTGTGTCTCCTGGAGTGTACCTTGTGTCTCCTGTCTCCTGTGTCTCCTGGAGTACTTCCTTGTGTCTCCTGGAGTACTACCTTGTGTCTCCTGGAGTACTACCTTGTGTCTCCTGGAGTACTACCTTGTGTCTCCTGCAGTACTACCTTGTGTCTCCTGCAGTACTACCTTGTGTCTCCTGGAGTACTACCTTGTGTCTCCTGGAGTACTACCTTGTGTCTCCTGCAGTACTACCTTGTGTCTCCTGCAGTACTACCTTGTGTCTCCTGGAGTACTGCCTTGTGTCTCCTGGAGTACTACCTTGTGTCTCCTGGAGTGCTACCTTGTGTCTCCTGGAGTACTACCTTGTGTCTCCTGGAGTACTACCTTGTGTCTCCTGGAGTACTACCTTGTGTCTCCTGGAGTACTACCTTGTGTCTCCTGGAGTGCTACCTTGTGTCTCCTGCAGTACTACCTTGTGTCTCCTGGAGTACTACCTTGTGTCTCCTGGAGTACTGCCTTGTGTCTCCTGGAGTACTGCCTTGTGTCTCCTGGAGTACTACCTTGTGTCTCCTGCAGTACTACCTTGTCTCTCCTGCAGTACTACCTTGTGTCTCCTGCAGTACTACCTTGTGTCTCCTGCTAGTACTACCTTGTGTCTCCTGCAGTACTACCTTGTGTCTCCTGCAGTACTACCTTGTGTCTCCTGCAGTACTACCTTGTGTCTCCTGGAGTACTACTACCTTGTGTCTCCTGGAGTAGTACTACCTTGTGTCTCCTGCAGTACTACCTTGTGTCTCCTGCAGTACTACCTTGTGTCTCCTGCAGTACTACCTTGTGTCTCCTGCAGTACTACCTTGTGTCTCCTGCAGTACTACCTTGTGTCTCCTGCAGTACTACCTTGTGTCTCCTGGAGTACTGCCTTGTGTCTCCTGGAGTACTACCTTGTGTCTCCTGGAGTGCTACCTTGTGTCTCCTGGAGTACTACCTTGTGTCTCCTGCAGTACTACCTTGTGTCTCCTGGAGTACTACCTTGTGTCTCCTGGAGTACTACCTTGTGTCTCCTGGAGTGCTACCTTGTGTCTCCTGCAGTACTACCTTGTGTCTCCTGGAGTACTACCTTGTGTCTCATGGAGTACTGCCTTGTGTCTCCTGGAGTACTACCTTGTGTCTCCTGGAGTACTACCTTGTGTCTCCTGCAGTACTACCTTGTGTCTCCTGGAGTACTACCTTGTGTCTCCTGCAGTACTACCTTGTGTCTCCTGCAGTACTACCTTGTGTCTCCTGGAGTACTACCTTGTGTCTCCTGGAGTACTACCTTGTGTCTCCTGCAGTACTACCTTGTGTCTCCTGCAGTACTACCTTGTGTCTCCTGCAGTACTACCTTGTGTCTCCTGCAGTACTACCTTGTGTCTCCTGCAGTACTACCTTGTGTCTCCTGCAGTACTACCTTGTGTCTCCTGGAGTACTGCCTTGTGTCTCCTGGAGTACTACCTTGTGTCTCCTGCAGTACTACCTTGTGTCTCCTGCAGTACTACCTTGTGTCTCCTGGAGTACTACATTGTGTCTCCTGCAGTACTACCTTGTGTCTCCTGGAGTACTACCTTGTGTCTCCTGCAGTACTACCTTGTGTCTCCTGCAGTACTTCCTTGTGTCTCCTGTAGTACTACCTTGTGTCTCCTGCAGTACTACCTTGTGTCTCCTGGAGTACTGCCTTGTGTCTCCTGCAGTACTACCTTGTGTCTCCTGCAGTACTACCTTGTGTCTCCTGGAGTACTGCCTTGTGTCTCCTGGAGTACTACCTTGTGTCTCCTGGAGTACTACCTTGTGTCTCCTGCAGTACTACCTTGTGTCTCCTGGAGTACGACCTTGTGTCTCCTGCAGTACTACCTTGTGTCTCCTGGAGTACTACCTTGTGTCTCCTGGAGTACTGCCTTGTGTCTCCTGGAGTACTACCTTGTGTCTCCTGGAGTACTACCCTGTGTCTCCTGCAGTACTACCTTGTGTCTCCTGGAGTACTACCTTGTGTCTCCTGGAGTACTGCCTTGTGTCTCCTGGAGTACTACCTTGTGTCTCTTGGAGTACTACCTTGTGTCTCCTGGAGTACTACGTTGTGTCTCCTGGAGTACTACCTTGTGTCTCCTGGAGTACTACCTTGTGTCTCCTGGAGTACTACCTTGTGTCTCCTGGAGTACTACCTTGTGTCTCCTGGAGTACTACCTTGTGTCTCCTGGAGTACTACCTTGTGTCTCCTGGAGTGCTACCTTGTGTCTCCTGGAGTGCTACCTTTTGTCTCCTGGAGTACTACCTTGTGTCTCCTGGAGTACTACCTTGTGTCTCCTGGAGTACTACCTTGGGTCTCCTGGAGTACTACCTTGTGTCTCCTGCAGTACTACCTTGTGTCTCCTGGAGTACTACCTTGTGTCTCCTGGAGTACTGCCTTGTGTCTCCTGGAGTACTACCTTGTGTCTCCTGGAGTACTACCTTGTGTCTCCTGGAGTACTACCTTGTGTCTCCTGCAGTACTACCTTGTGTCTCCTGGAGTACTACCTTGTGTCTCCTGGAGCACTACCTTGTGTCTCCTGGAGTACTACCTTGTGTCTCCTGGAGTACTACCTTGTGTCTCTTGGAGTACTGCCTTGTGTCTCCTGGAGTACTACCTTGTGTCTCCTGGAGTACTACCTTGTGTCTCCTGGAGTACTACCTTGTGTCTCCTGGAGTACTGCCTTGTGTCTCCTGGAGTACTACCTTGTGTCTCCTGGAGTACTACCTTGTGTCTCCTGGAGTGCTACCTTGTGTCTCCTGGAGTGCTACCTTGTGTCTCCTGGAGTACTACCTTGTGTCTCCTGGAGTACTACCTTGTGTCTCCTGCAGTACTACCTTGTGTCTCCTGCAGTACTGCCTTGTGTCTCCTGCAGTACTACCTTGTGTCTCCTGGAGTACTGCCTTGTGTCTCCTGCAGTACTACCTTGTGTCTCCTGGAGTACTACCTTGTGTCTCCTGGAGTGCTACCTTGTGTCTCCTGGAGTGCTACCTTGTGTCTCCTGGAGTGCTACCTTGTGTCTCCTGGAGTACTACCTTGTGTCTCCTGGAGTACTGCTTTGTGTCTCCTGGAGTACTGCCTTGTGTCTCCTGGAGTACTACCTTGTGTCTCCTGGAGTACTACCTTGTGTCTCCTGGAGTACTGCCTTGTGTCTCCTGCAGTACTACCTTGTGTCTCCTGGAGTACTACCTTGTGTCTCCTGGAGTACTGCCTTGTGTCTCCTGGAGTACTACCTTGTGTCTCCTGCAGTACTACCTTGTCTCTCCTGCAGTACTACCTTGTGTCTCCTGCAGTACTACCTTGTGTCTCCTGCAGTACTACCTTGTGTCTCCTGCAGTACTACCTTGTGTCTCCTGCAGTACTACCTTGTGTCTCCTGGAGTACTGCCTTGTGTCTCCTGGAGTACTACCTTGTGTCTCCTGGAGTGCTACCTTGTGTCTCCTGGAGTACTACCTTGTGTCTCCTGCAGTACTACCTTGTGTCTCCTGGAGTACTACCTTGTGTCTCCTGGAGTACTACCTTGTGTCTCCTGGAGTGCTACCTTGTGTCTCCTGCAGTACTACCTTGTGTCTCCTGGAGTACTACCTTGTGTCTCATGGAGTACTGCCTTGTGTCTCCTGGAGTACTACCTTGTGTCTCCTGGAGTACTACCTTGTGTCTCCTGCAGTACTACCTTGTGTCTCCTGGAGTACTACCTTGTGTCTCCTGCAGTACTACCTTGTGTCTCCTGCAGTACTACCTTGTGTCTCCTGCAGTACTACCTTGTGTCTCCTGCAGTACTACCTTGTGTCTCCTGCAGTACTACCTTGTGTCTCCTGCAGTACTTCCTTGTGTCTCCTGTAGTACTACCTTGTGTCTCCTGCAGTACTACCTTGTGTCTCCTGGAGTACTGCCTTGTGTCTCCTGCAGTACTACCTTGTGTCTCCTGCAGTACTACCTTGTGTCTCCTGCAGTACTACCTTGTGTCTCCTGGAGTACTACCTTGTGTCTCCTGGAGTACTACCTTGTGTCTCCTGCAGTACTACCTTGTGTCTCCTGCAGTACTACCTTGTGTCTCCTGGAGTACTACCTTGTGTCTCCTGGAGTACTACCTTGTGTCTCCTGCAGTACTACCTTGTGTCTCCTGCAGTACTACCTTGTGTCTCCTGCAGTACTACCTTGTGTCTCCTGCAGTACTACCTTGTGTCTCCTGCAGTACTACCTTGTGTCTCCT
Source organism: Cherax quadricarinatus (assembly GCF_038502225.1). NCBI lineage: Eukaryota > Metazoa > Arthropoda > Malacostraca > Decapoda > Parastacidae > Cherax > Cherax quadricarinatus. Next base: position 34,338,265 of record NC_091322.1, on the reverse strand, counting down.
GCAGTACTACCTTGTGTCTCCTGGAGTACTGCCTTGTGTCTCCTGGAGTACTACCTTGTGTCTCCTGCAGTACTACCTTGTGTCTCCTGCAGTACTACCTTGTGTCTCCTGGAGTACTACATTGTGTCTCCTGCAGTACTACCTTGTGTCTCCTGGAGTACTACCTTGTGTCTCCTGCAGTACTACCTTGTGTCTCCTGCAGTACTACCTTGTGTCTCCTGGAGTACTACCTTGTGTCTCCTGGAGTACTACCTTGTGTCTCCTGGAGTACTACCTTGTGTCTCCTGCAGTACTACCTTGTGTCTCCTGCGGTACTACCTTGTGTCTCCTGCAGTACTACCTTGTGTCTCCTGCAGTACTACCTTGTGTCTCCTGGAGTACTACCTTGTGTCTCCTGGAGTACTACCTTGTGTCTCCTGCAGTACTACCTTGTGTCTCCTGGAGTACTACCTTGTGTCTCCTGCAGTACTACCTTGTGTCTCCTGCAGTACTTCCTTGTGTCTCCTGCAGTACTACCTTGTGTCTCCTGCAGTACTACCTTGTGTCTCCTGCAGTACTACCTTGTGTCTCCTGCAGTACTACCTTGTGTCTCCTGCAGTACTACCTTGTGTCTCCTGCAGTACTTCCTTGTGTCTCCTGCAGTACTACCTTGTGTCTCCTGCAGTACTACCTTGTGTCTCCTGGAGTACTGCCTTGTGTCTCCTGCAGTACTGCCTTGTGTCTCCTGCAGTACTACCTTGTGTCTCCTGCAGTACTACCTTGTGTCTCCTGGAGTACTACCTTGTGTCTCCTGGAGTACTACCTTGTGTCTCCTGCAGTACTACCTTGTGTCTCCTGGAGTACTACCTTGTGTCTCCTGGAGTACTACCTTGTGTCTCCTGGAGTACTACCTTGTGTCTCCTGCAGTACTACCTTGTGTCTCCTGCAGTACTACCTTGTGTCTCCTGCAGTACTACCTTGTGTCTCCTGCAGTACTACCTTGTGTCTCCTGCAGTACTACCTTGTGTCTCCTGCAGTACTACCTTGTGTCTCCTGCAGTACTACCTTGTGTCTCCTGCAGTACTACCTTGTGTCTCCTGCAGTACTACCTTGTGTCTCCTGCAGTACTACCTTGTGTCTCCTGCAGTACTACCTTGTGTCTCCTGGAGTACTGCCTTGTGTCTCCTGGAGTACTACCTTGTGTCTCCTGCAGTACTACCTTGTGTCTCCTGCAGTACTACCTTGTGTCTCCTGCAGTACTACCTTGTGTCTCCTGCAGTAATACCTTGTGTCTCCTGCAGTACTACCTTGTGTCTCCTGCAGTACTACCTTGTGTCTCCTGCAGTACTACCTTGTGTCTCCTGCAGTACTACCTTGTGTCTCCTGCAGTACTGCCTTGTGTCTCCTGCAGTACTACCTTGTGTCTCCTGCAGTACTACCTTGTGTCTCCTGGAGTACTACCTTGTGTCTCCTGGAGTACTACCTTGTGTCTCCTGCAGTACTACCTTGTGTCTCCTGGAGTACTACCTTGTGTCTCCTGGAGTACTACCTTGTGTCTCCTGCAGTACTACCTTGTGTCTCCTGCAGTACTACCTTGTGTCTCCTGCAGTACTACCTTGTGTCTCCTGCAGTACTACCTTGTGTCTCCTGCAGTACTACCTTGTGTCTCCTGCAGTACTACCTTGTGTCTCCTGCAGTACTACCTTGTGTCTCCTGCAGTACTACCTTGTGTCTCCTGCAGTACTACCTTGTGTCTCCTGGAGTACTACCTTGTGTCTCCTGCAGTACTACCTTGTGTCTCCTGCAGTACTACCTTGTGTCTCCTGCAGTACTACCTTGTGTCTTCTGCAGTACTACCTTGTGTCTCCTGCAGTACTACCTTGTGTCTCCTGCAGTACTACCTTGTGTCTCCTGCAGTACTACCTTGTGTCTCCTGCAGTACTACCTTGTGTCTCCTGCAGTACTACCTTGTGTCTCCTGCAGTATAACGTTGTGTCTTCCATTACTTTCAAACTTCGTGTCCTCATTAGGACACGAGACCAAGATAACGGTGAGCGACATCCAGTAAGGACGAAGTAGAAGGAACTAGGTCTCACACTGGGATTTACAAATGATTATGTTAATCTACAGCAACATACTTTAGCAGGTAAACTCAAAAATTATCGAAGGAATATAAATTGCAATGGCATGGGAGGGTAATGCAAGGTACCTGGAAATAAACCATGTTGGAAACCCGTCCATTGTGTTACTGTCATTGATGCGAGGAAACTGATGTGTCTGGACATTAGAAGACCTTACAGACAGAAATACGGTGATAGTTTTATAGCACCTATGCTCTCTGAACTGCAGTAATGCTGCGCACTAACATTTCCATTTCAGCAATATAAATGTCATAGGCGGAGAATGTCCATAAACCTTTATTACCTCCATCAACTTAAACATCTCAATTATTGGGTTTGCCTAAGATAATTCGACCTGTATCAAAACACAGACGTGTTAGATAGGAACAAGTAGATACAAGTATATATTATGACTTGACGTGCTGTTGGAGTGTGAGCAAGATAGCATTTATGAAAGGATTCAGGGAAACCGGCAGGCCGGACTTGAGTCCTGGAGGTGGGAAGTACAGTGCCTGCACTCTGAATTAGGAGTGTTATGTTGCAGTTTTAACTTCAGTGTAGGCGCGCCCCTGGCAAGACAGTGATGGAATGAATGATGAAGAAAGTGTTTCTTCCTTTTCGGGTCACCTTGCCTTGGTGGGAAACAGCCAGTATGCTAATAGACACACACACACACACACACACACACACACACACACACACACACACACACACACACACACACACACACACACACACACACACACACACACACACACACACACACACGACATATTCATAAAGTCGTGAGTATAGTTATACGCCACCACCTCCTCGTCTAGCTCATTTCCCTTCTATATTTTGATGAAAGTAAAGAAATACCCTGTCATCACCATGGTTCATCAATATCTTAGGCTGGCACCTGTAAGGAGTAGTTTCGGTGTTTATTTTTGGAACCAGTCCAAGTATTTTTCGTGTATTTATTTACATGTGGCTTATGTTCCAGCCAGCATTCTTCCTGGGATTCTGTATAACTTTTTAATTTCGCAGATGGTTTTTTTGACTCTCCTTAACATTCTTTGATGCTTTCAGGTTTTGCTCCACGTATTTTTAAACTATATATATATATATATATATATATATATATATATATATATGTGTGTGTGTATATATATAATATATATATATATATATATATATATATATATATATATATATATATATATATATGTGTGTGTATATATATATAATATATATATATATATATATATATATATATATATATATATATATATATATATATATATATGTGTGTATATATATAATATATATATATATATATATATATATATATATATATATATGTGTGTATATATATAATATATATATATATATATATATATATATATATATATATATATATGTGTGTATATATATATATATATATATATATATATATATATATATATATATATATATATATATATATATATATATATATATATATATTATATATAATATAGGGAGGTACCACCAATTTACCTACCTTTTATCTAAATATTGTTCACTTACATGCTTCAATGTAAACACTTGATCTACACATCCTCTACCCATTTTAAAGCCTTCTTGTTCATCTGCAGTCCTGATTTCTGTCTTACCTCTAATTCTTTCTAAAATAACCTTACCATTCATTTTGCCTGGTATACTCAAACTTATTCCACTATAATTTTTACAATTTGGTTCTTGCGAAATTGTGGAACTTTTCGAGAAGTTGTGACACTTTTCCTCCACTTGTCGAAGGAGCGTCGTTCCCTTAGTGAGAGAGTAAGAGTAACACAAGTCAGTAAAGTGACTGACTCTCCTTAGTGCAAGAGGAAGACAAGGCAGTATGGTGACTGGGCTCTCTCAAGTGAGAGAGCAAGAGGAAGACAAGACAGTGAAGTGACTGGGATCCCATTTGTGAGAGAGAGGGTAAGAGGAAGACAAGAGTAAGAGTTACTGAATAATATATTACAAGGGTTGGAGTTGTCTTTGGTGGCAGGCAAGGTAAAGGCACTCATTAGTTAAGTCATCCCCTCACCAACACAGACACTCTTGTCACACTAATGAAGACTGACAACACTGGGATCTAAATAAGGTGTCTTTGCTGGGGAAAGAAACACAGGAAAAGACAACACTGGGATCTGAATAAGGGGTCTTGCCAAGGAAAGAAACACAGGATACGACAGCACTGGGATCTGAATAAGGAGTCTTGCCAGGGAAAGAAACACAAGATAAGACAACACTAGGATCTCAATAAGGGGGCTTGCCAAGGAGAGAAACAGAGAATAAGACAACACTTGGACCTAAATAAGGGATCTTAGAAGCGGAAGGTAGGGAGGTTGAGGCTAATAGGAAATGAAAGGGGAATGGTCTTTTGCTTATCGGTAGTCCTCTCGAAGGAGGAGAGAGATACAGTGGCACAATAGAAAGACGTCTCGTGAGGGGGAGAGAGAGGATGATGGTGAGAGTGGTAGGTTAGCACTGGTCCTAGTGATGGAAGACAGAGGATGATGGTGAGAGTGGTGGGTTAGTACTGGTCCTAGTGATGGAAGACAGAGGATGATGGTGAGAGTAGTAGGTTAGTACTGATCCTAGTGATGGAAGACAGAGGATGATGGTGAGAGTAGTAGGTTAGTACTGGTCCTAGTGATGGAAGACAGAGGATGATTCAATTCAATTCAATTCAAGTTTATTCTCTATAAGGGTTACAGTGTTGGTTTTACAGGATTTGGGTATTGTGTGGTTTACATGTTATACTAATTACAGAGGGGGCCACTAGGACACCTAGCATGGCTAGGCATTTCGGGCAGACTTAGATTAATTCTTAACATTAAATACTTACAGATTATGGTATTAAGGCTAAGTGACTACATCATAATTTGTGAGTTTAGCAGTGTGAATGCTTTTGTTTTGGCACAATGCAAAGTGTCTGTATTGGAGTATCATAGGCAAACTTATGACTTATGACTAGTTATTATTGATGGTGAGAGTAGTAGGTTAGTACTGGTCCTAGTGATGGAAGACAGAGGATGATGGTGAGAGTGGTAGGTTAGTACTGGTCCTAGTGATGGAAGACAGAGGATGATGGTGAGTGGTAGGTTAGTACTGGTCCTAGTGATGGAAGACAGAGGATGATGGTGAGAGTGGTAGGTTAGCACTGGTCCTAGTGATGGAAGACAGAGGATGATGGTGAGAGTGGTAGGTTAGCACTGGTCCTAGTGATGGAAGACAGAGGATGATGGTGAGAGTGGTAGGTTAGTACTGGTTCTAGTGATGGAGGACAGGATGATGGTGAGAGTGGTAGGTTAATACTGGTTCTAGTGATGGAAGACAGGATGATGGTGAGAGTGGTAGGGTAATACTGGTCCTAGTGATGGAAGACAGGATGATGGTGAGAGTGGTAGGTTAGTACTGGTTCTAGTGATGGAGGACAGGATGATGGTGAGAGTGGTAGGTTAATACTGGTCCTAGTGATGGAAAACAGGATGATGGTGAGAGTGGTAGATTAGTACTGGTTCTAGTGATGGAGGACAGGATGATGGTGAGAGTGGTGGGTTAATACTGGTCCTAGTGATGGAAGACAGGATGATGGTGAGAGTGGTAGGTTAATACTGGTCCTAGCGATGGAAGACAGGATGATGGTGAGAGTGGTAGGTTAGTACTGGTTGTAGTGATGGAGGACAGGATGATGGTGAGAGTGGTAGGTTAGCACTGGTTCTAGTGATGGAAGACAGAGGATGATGGTGAGAGTGGTAGGTTAGCACTGGTTCTAGTGATGGAATACAGAGGATGATGGTGAGAGTGGTACGTTAATACTGGTTCTAGTGATGGAGGACAGGATGATGGTGAGAGTGGTAGGTTAGTACTGGTTCTAGTGATGGAAGACAGAGGATGATGGTGCGAGTGGTAGGTTAGTACTGGTTCTAGTGATGGAGGACAGGATGATGGTGAGAGTGGTAGGTTAGTACTGGTTCTAGTGATGGAAGACAGAGGATGATGGTGCGAGTGGTAGGTTAGTACTGGTTCTAGTGATGGAGGACAGGATGATGGTGAGAGTGGTAGGTTTGTACTGGTTCTAGTGATGGAAGACAGAGGATGATGGTGCGAGTGGTAGGTTAGTACTGGTTCTAGTGATGGAGGACAGGATGATGGTGAGAGTGGTAGGTTAATACTGGTTCTAGTGATGGAAGACAGGATGATGGTGAGAGTGGTAGGTTAATACTGGTCCTAGTGATGGAAGACAGGATGATGGTGCGAGTGGTAGGTTAGTACTGGTTCTAGTGATGGAGGACAGGATGATGGTGAGAGTGGTAGGTTAATACTGGTTCTAGTGATGGAGGACAGGATGATGGTGAGAGTGGTAGGTTAGTACTGGTTCTAGTGATGGAAGACAGAGGATGATGGTGCGAGTGGTAGGTTAGTACTGGTTCTAGTGATGGAGGACAGGATGATGGTGAGAGTGGTAGGTTAATACTGGTTCTAGTGATGGAAGACAGGATGATGGTGAGAGTGGTAGGTTAATACTGGTTCTAGTGATGGAGGACAGGATGATGGTGAGAGTGGTAGGTTAATACTGGTTCTAGTGATGGAAGACAGGATGATGGTGAGAGTGGTAGGGTAATACTGGTCCTAGTGATGGAAGACAGGATGATGGTGAGAGTGGTAGGTTAGTACTGGTTCTAGTGATGGAGGACAGGATGATGGTGAGAGTGGTAGGTTAATACTGGTCCTAGTGATGGAAAACAGGATGATGGTGAGAGTGGTAGATTAGTACTGGTTCTAGTGATGGAGGACAGGATGATGGTGAGAGTGGTAGGTTAATACTGGTCCTAGTGATGGAAGACAGGATGATGGTGAGAGTGGTAGGTTATTACTGGTTCTAGTGATGGAGGACAGGATGATGGTGAGAGTGGTAGGTTAATACTGGTCCTAGTGATGGAAGACAGGATGATGGTGAGAGTGGTAGGTTAATACTGGTCCTAGCGATGGAAGACAGGATGATGGTGAGAGTGGTAGGTTAGTACTGGTTGTAGTGATGGAGGACAGGATGATGGTGAGATTGGTAGGTTAGTACTGGTTCTAGTGATGGAAGACAGAGGATGATGGTGAGAGTGGTAGGTTAGTACTGGTTCTAGTGATGGAGGACAGGATGATGGTGAGAGTGGTAGGTTAATACTGGTTCTAGTGATGGAGAAAAGGATGATGGTGAGAGTGGTAGGTTAGTACTGGTTCTAGTGATGGAGGACAGGATGATGGTGAGAGTGGTAGGTTAATACTGGTTCTAGTGATGGAGGACAGGATGATGGTGAGAGTGGTAGGTTAATACTGGTTCTAGTGATGGAAGACAGGATGATGGTGAGAGTGGTAGGTTAATACTGGTCCTAGTGATGGAAGACAGGATGATGGTGAGAGTGGTAGGTTAATACTGGTTCTAGTGATGGAAGACAGGATGATGGTGAGAGTGGTAGGTTAATACTGGTCCTAGTGATGGAAGACAGGATGATGGTAAGAGTGGTAGGTTAATACTGGTCCTAGTGATGGAAGACAGGATGATGGTGAGAGTGGTAGGTTAGTACTGGTTCTAGTGATGGAAGACAGGATGATGGTGAGAGTGGTAGGTTAGTACTGGTCCTAGTGATGGAAGACAGGATGATGGTGAGAGTGGTAGGTTAATACTGGTCCTAGTGATGGAAGACAGGATGATGGTGAGAGTGGTAGGTTAATACTGGTTCTAGTGATGGAGGACAGGATGATGGTGAGAGTGGTAGGTTAGTACTGGTCCTAGTGATGGAAGACAGGATGATGGTGAGAGTGGTAGGTTAATACTGGTCCTAGTGATGGAAGACAGGATGATGGTGAGAGTGGTAGGTTAGTACTGTTTCTAGTGATGGAAGACAGGATGATGGTGAGAGTGGTAGGTTAGTACTGGTCCTAGTGATGGAAGACAGGATGATGGTGAGAGTGGTAGGTTAGTACTGGTCCTAGTGATGGGGAGAAATAAACATCTAGAAAAACAGTCATCAAGTAATGTCCAAGTGGATAGTGATACCTGATGCTGAAGGCCCCTGTCATGTATCCAGGTGTACCTGTCATGTAGCCAGGTGTCCCTTTCATGTACCCAGGTGTACCTGTCATGTAGCCAGGTGTCCCTGTCATGTATCCAGGTGTCCCTGTCATGTATCCAGGTGTCCCTGTCATGTATCCAGGTGTACCTGTCATGTATCCAGGTGTCCCTGTCATGTATCCAGGTGTCCCTGTCATGTATCCAGGTGTACCTGTCATGTATCCAGGTGTCCCTGTCATGTATCCAGGTGTACCTGTCATGTATCCAGGTGTCCCTGTCATGTAACCAGGTGTCCCTGTCATGTATCCAGGTGTACCTGTCATGTATCCAGGTGTCCCTGTCGTGTATCCAGGTGTCCGTCATGTATCCAGGTGTCCCTGTCATGTATCCAGGTGTACCTGTCATGTATCCAGGTGTACCTGTCATGTATCCAGGTGCACCTGTCATGTATCCAGGTGCAACTGTCATGTATCCAGGTGTACCTGTCATGTATCCAGGTGTACCTGTCATGTATCCAGGTGTACCTGTCATGTATCCAGGTGCACCTGTCATGTATCCAGGTGCACCTGTCATGTATCCAGGTGTACCTGTCATGTATCCAGGTGTACCTGTCATGTATCCAGGTGTCCCTGTTAAATATCCAGGTGTCCTTATTCAATTTCAATGAAATGGAATGAAACAATCATAAAAAATCGTAGTTTTTGGAGTAAAAAAAAAAAAGGTAATTACCATCCTGTGGTCTTGATGACAGCAAGAGCAAAAACAAATTTACATTTTTGGAAAAAAACATTCTTAGAAATATGATTGAAATAGACCTATTGTATCAACATGTTGATAGAATTATGCACTATTTTTTGGTAAGAAAGTATTTTTTCTATAATTTTTCAGTTTTCCTTTTTTATCCCTCTTAGGCCGTTTGCGGCACCCTCAAGCGTTCCCAGTAAATGAAATGCTTGACTTCTGTGTGAGCAGTGAAGGGTCTCTCCACATTCTCCAGATCTGCAGTTTTGCCTGTCTTAAACAGAAGTGTTAGAGTATAACAGTACACCAGCCTAGAGAGTGCAAGGGACTTAAAGAAGAGTATTATGATTGCCTCGGCATACCTTATTTTGAAGCTTCTAGTTATCCAGCATATAATTTACCGTGTGGTTGTGATAGTGACACTGTTGTGATCCTTGAGGGTGAGATTCTTTCATTTAATCTTACTGAGTGATTCGAGTTTGCTTTATACTCCGTTCCGTCATTAAAAAACTACTAGGAATCTAATTCCGTAATTCTTAAAGGGGTGGACCAGTAAGCCAGCGGAATGCCTCGGTCAGATGATCAAAAAGTTTAGCTACGGAAGACCCACTTCAAGAAACACTTACCTAACCTAACCTTGTCTAACTTTACCTAACCTAACCTAACCTTGTCTAACTTTGCCTAACCTTATCTTCCCTTACCTTACTTTACCTAACCTAACCTACCCCGTACTAGTCTTTATTTCCTGAGTCTCATAATAGCAGAATAAATGCTACTTGTCTTCACTGAGCATATTATTGCTGTTAGTGACCCACTGCAAGACTGTTTATACGATCGTGGAGGTTTACTGCGTCCTCAGTGGATGACATACAGATTCTAGTTTGAGAAGGGTTGATGTTTGAGTGGGAAGGATTAATGTTTGAGGAAGGGTTGGTGTCTGAGTGGAAAGGGCTGAGGCTTGAGTGGGAAGGGCTGAGGTTAATTTAGGAGCAAGTGAGGGTAGGGTAATAAGGAAGGGATAATTAGTGAGAATTCAGCAACATTGAGAGTGGAGATGAAGGGAGAGAAGTGACAGAGGGTAATGCAGAGATGAGGGGAGATGTAATTAATGTGATTGAGGGCGAGGTGAGGTGGAGGGAGTGACAGATGCTGGAGGAGGAAGTGGTAGATAATGGAGGGAGAATGAAAGATGCTTGAGGGAGAGAGAGGGAGATGATGGAAGAGGGAGAGAGTGTGTGAAGATGGTAGAGAAGGGAGATTGAGAGAAGCTGGTGGAGGTAGAGAGAGAGAAGATGCTGAAGGTAGAGAGAGAGAGATGATGATGAAGGCAACAGGTAAAACGTCGTCTACATTTAAATACTTTCATACCATAATGTGGGTGGGAGGGCAGTGTGGGTGGGTGGAGAGTGTGGGTGAGACGGGAGTGTGAGTGGGTGGGGAGTGTGGGTGGGAGGGGAGTGTGAGTGGGTGGGTAGTGTGGGTGGGAGGGGAGTGTGGGTGGGTTGGGAGTGTGCGTGGGTTGGGAGTGTGCGTGGGAGGAGAGTGAGTGGGTGGGGAATGTGGATGGGAGGGTAGTGTGGGTGGGTGGGGAGTGTGGGTGGGAGGGGTGGGTGGGGAGTGTAGGTGGATGGGTGAGGAGTGAGTGGGTGGGGAGTGTAGGTGGGTTTGTTGTGTGGGTGGGTAGTTTGGGTGGCAGGGTAGTGTGGATGGGAGGGTAGTGTGCATGGGAGGGTATTGTGGATGGGAGGGGGGTGTGGATGGGAGGGTAGTATGGATGGGAGGGTAGTGTGGATGGGAGGGGAGTGTGGGTGGGAGGGTAGTGTGGGTGGGAGGGGAGTGGGAGTGGGGTGTTGAGAGTGGGTAACTTACTTACCGTAGTGATTTAGGCAGCAGAGAGCAGAGTTGTGTTGTATTATAGTATTAGTGTGTGTGTGTTAGTGGTGACCTCACACTTGTTAGTGGTGACCTCACACTTGTTAGTGGTGACCTCACACTTGTTAGTGGTGACCTCACACTTGTTAGTGGTGACCTCACACTTGTTAGTGGTGACCTCACCCTTGTGTTAATGGTGGCCTCACACTTGTGTTAGTGGTGGCCTCACACTTGTGTTAGTGGTGACCTCACACTTGTGTTAGTGGTGACCTCACACTTGTTAGTGGTGACCTCACACTTGTGTTAGTGGTGGCCTCACACTTGTTAGTGGTGACCTCACACTTGTGTTAATGGTGGCCTCACACTTGTGTTAGTGGTGGCCTCACACTTGTGTTAGTGGTGACCTCACACTTGTTAGTGGTGACCTCACACTTGTGTTAGTGGTGGCCTCACACTTGTTAGTGGTGACCTCACACTTGTGTTAATGGTGGCCTCACACTTGTGTTAGTGGTGGCCTCACACTTGTGTTAGTGGTGACCTCACACTTGTTAGTGGTGACCTCACACTTGTGTTAATGGTGGCCTCACACTTGTTAGTGGTGACCTCACACTTGTGTTAATGGTGGCCTCACACTTGTGTTAATGGTGGCCTCACACTTGTTAGTGGTGACCTCACACTTGTGTTAATGGTGGCCTCACAGTTGTTAGTGGTGACCTCACACTTGTGTTAATGGTGGCCTCACACTTGTGTTAATGGTGGCCTCACACTTGTGTTAGTGGTGACCTCACACTTGTGTTAATGGTGGCCTCACAGTTGTTAGTGGTGACTTCACACTTGTGTTAGTGGTGACCTCACACTTGTGTTAATGGTGGCCTCACAGTTGTTAGTGGTGACCTCACACTTGTGTTAATGGTGACCTCACACTTGTGTTAATGGTGGCCTCACACTTGTGTTAATGGTGACCTCACACTTGTGTTAATGGTGGCCTCACACTTGTGTTAGTGGTGACCTCACACTTGTGTTAATGGTGGCCTCACACTTGTGTCAATGGTGGCCTCACACTTGTGTTAATGGTGGCCTCACACTTGTGTTAATGGTGGCCTCACACTTGTGTTAATGGTGGCCACACACTTGTTAGTGGTGGCCTCACACTTGTGTTAATGGTGACCTCACACTTGTGTTAATGGTGGCCTCACACTTGTGTTAGTGGTGACCTCACACTTGTGTTAATGGTGACCTCACACTTGTGTTAATGGTGGCCTCACACTTGTGTTAGTGGTGACCTCACACTTGTGTTAATGGTGGCCTCACACTTGTGTTAATGGTGGCCTCACACTTGTGTTAATGGTGGCCTCACACTTGTGTTAGTGGTGACCTCACACTTGTGTTAATGGTGGCCTCACACTTGTGTCAATGGTGGCCTCACACTTGTGTTAATGGTGGCCTCACACTTGTGTTAGTGGTGACCTCACACTTGTGTTAATGGTGGCCTCACACTTGTGTTAGTGGTGACCTCACACTTGTGTTAATGGTGGCCTCACACTTGTGTTAATGGTGGCCTCACACTTGTGTTAGTGGTGACCTCACACTTGTGTTAATGGTGGCCTCACACTTGTGTTAGTGGTGACCTCACACTTGTGTTTATGGTGGCCTCACACTTGTGTTAATGGTGGCCTCACACTTGTGTTAATGGTGGCCTCACACTTGTTAGTGGTGACCTCACTTGTGTTAATGGTGGCCTCACACTTGTTAGTGGTGACCTCACACTTGTGTTAATGGTGGCCTCATACTTGTTAGTGGTGGCCTCACACTTGTTAGTGGTGGCCTCACACTTGTGTTAATGGTGGCCTCACACTTGTGTTTATGGTGGCCTCACACTTGTGTTAATGGTGGCCTCACACTTGTGTTTATGGTGGCCTCACACTTGTGTTAATGGTGGCCTCACACTTGTGTTAATGGTGGCCTCACACTTGTTAGTGGTGGCCTCACACTTGTGTTAATGGTGGCCTCACACTTGTGTTAATGGTGGCCTCACACTTGTGTTAGTGGTGACCTCACACTTGTGTTAATGGTGGCCTCACACTTGTGTTAGTGGTGACCTCACACTTGTGTTTATGGTGGCCTCACACTTGTGTTAGTGGTGACCTCACACTTGTGTTAATGGTGGCCTCACACTTGTGTCAATGGTGGCCTCACACTTGTGTTAGTGGTGACCTCACACTTGTGTTAATGGTGGCCTCACACTTGTGTTAATGGTGGCCTCACACTTGTGTTAGTGGTGACCTCACACTTGTGTTAATGGTGACCTCACACTTGTGTTAGTGGTGACCTCACACTTGTGTTTATGGTGGCCTCACACTTGTGTTAATGGTGGCCTCACACTTGTGTTAATGGTGGCCTCACACTTGTTAGTGGTGACCTCACTTGTGTTAATGGTGGCCTCACACTTGTTAGTGGTGGCCTCACACTTGTGTTAATGGTGGCCTCACACTTGTGTTAATGGTGGCCTCACACTTGTTAGTGGTGACCTCACACTTGTGTTAATGGTGGCCTCACACTTGTTAGTGGTGACCTCACACTTGTGTTAATGGTGGCCTCATACTTGTTAGTGGTGACCTCACACTTGTGTTAATGGTGGCCTCACACTTGTGTTTATGGTGGCCTCACACTTGTGTTAATGGTGGCCTCACACTTGTTAGTGGTGACCTCACACTTGTGTTAATGGTGGCCTCACACTTGTGTTAGTGGTGGCCTCACACTTGTGTTAGTGGTGACTTCACACTTGTGTTAATGGTGGCCTCACACTTGTTAGTGGTGACCTCACACTTGTGTTAATGGTGGCCTCACACTTGTTAGTGGTGACCTCACACTTGTGTTAGTGGTGACCTCACACTTGTGTTAATGGTGGCCTCACACTTGCGTTAGTGGTGACCTCACACTTGTGTTAGTGGTGACCTCACACTTGTGTTAATGGTGGCCTCACACTTGTGTTAATGGTGGCCTCACACTTGTGTTAGTGGTGACCTCACACTTGTGTTAATGGTGGCCTCACACTTGTGTTAATGGTGACCTCACACTTGTGTTAGTGGTGACCTCACACTTGTGTTAGTGGTGACCTCACACTTGTGTTAGTGGTGACCTCACACTTGTGTTAGTCATCTACCTGGAGGTTATTCCGGGTATCAACGCCCACGCGGCCTGGTCCACGACCAGGCCTCACGGTGAATCAGGGGCTGATCAACCAGGCTGTTACTGCTGGCCGCACGCAGTCCAACGTACGAACCACAGCCCGACTGATCCGGCACTAACTTTAGGTATCTGTCCAGCTCTCTCTTGAAGGCAGCCAGGGGTTTATTGGTAATTCCCCTTATGCTTGATGGGAGGCTGTTGAACAGTCTTGGGCCCCGGACACTTATGGTGTTTTCTCTTAGTGTACCAATGGCGCCCCTACTTTTAATTGGGGTATTTTACATCGCCTGCCCAGTCTTTTACTTTCGTAGGGAGTGATTTCTGTTCGCAGATTAGGTACCATTCCTTCTAAGATTTTCCAAGTGTCGATTATGATCTCTCTCTCTCTCTCTCTCTCTCTCTCTCTCTCTCTCTCTCTCTCTCTCTCTCTCTCTCTCCTGCGTTCCAACGAGTACAAGTCAAGTGCTTCCAAGCGTTCCCAGTAGTTAAGGTGCTTGACAGAACTTATACGTGCAGTAAAGGTTCTCTGTACACTCTCTAGATCTGCAATTTCACCTGCTTTGAACGGAGATGTTAATGTACAGCAGTATTCCAGCCTAGAGAGAACAAGTGATTTGAAAAGGATCGTCATTGGCTTGGCATCTCTCGTTTTGAACGTTCTCATTATCCATCCTATCATTTTCTTTGCACTTGTGATCGTGGCACTGTTATGATCCTTGAAAGTGAGATCTTCAGACATTACTACTCCCAGGTCCCTTACATTATTATTCCGCTCTATTGTATGGCCAGAGTTTATAGTATACTCTGTTCTTGTGTTATTGGTGAACTCAGATTTGTGTTAGTGGTGACCTCACACTTGTGTTAGCGGTGACCTCACACTTGTGTTAGTGATGACCTCAAACTTGTTAGTGACCTCACACTTGTGTTAGTGGTGACCTCACACTTGTGTTAGTGATGACCTCACACTTGTTAGTGGTGACCTCAAACTTGTGTTAGTGGTGACCTCAGACTTGTGTTAGTGGTGACCTCACACCTGTGTTAGTGGTGACCTCACACCTGTGTTAGTGGGGACCTCACACCTGTGTTAGTGGTGACCTCAAACTTGTGTTAGTGGTGACGTCAAACTTGTGTTAGTGGTGACCTCCAACTTGTGTTAGTGGTGACCTCACACCTGTGTTAGTGGTGACCTCAAACTTGTGTTAGTGGTGACGTCAAGCTTGTGTTAGTGGTGACCTCAAGCTTGTGTTAGTGGTGACCTCACACTTTTGTTAGTGGTGACCTCACACCTGTTAGTGGTGACCTCACACCTGTTAGTGGTGACCTCACACCTGTGTTAGTGGTGACCTCACACCTGTTAGTGGTGACCTCACACCTGTGTTAGTGGTGACCTCACACCTGTGTTAGTGGTGACCTCACACATGTGTTAGTGGTGACCTCACTCACCCAAACAGTATTCTTACACAATTTACTGTTTATTTTCATACGAGGATGGATCGTGTATTGTGAACGTTTCCTGTACCTCTACAAATACTGTTTTCTTCTCTTGACGTTAAGGTCTGACTGTGTTATTTTACGTTGTGTTTGGCAGCAATCTAATCATAACGTTTATTGACAACGTTGCGTCCACACAGTGGATTTTATCAGCTCACGAATAGATATTTCGTCTACATCACGTCACCAGCAGTGACGTGATGTAGACTGCTGGTGGTTGTGCTCATCACTTGTCACCAGCAGTGACGTGATGTAGACTGCTGGTGGTTGTGCTCATCACTTGTCACCAGCAGTGACGTGATGTAGACTGCTGGTGGTGGTGCTCATCACTTGTCACCAGCACTGACGTGATGTAGACTGCTGGTGGTTGTGCTCATCACTTGTCACCAGCAGTGACGTGATGTAGACTGTTGGTGGTGGTGCTCATCACTTGTCACCAGCAGTGACGTGATGTAGACTGCTGGTGGTTGTGCTCATCACTTGTCACCAGCAGTGACGTGTTGTAGACTGCTGGTGGTTGTGCTCATCACTTGCCACCAGCACTGACGTGATGTAGACTGCTGGTGGTGGTGCTCATCACTTGTCACCAGCAGTGACGTGATGTAGACTGCTGGTGGTTGTGCTCATCACTTGTCACCAGCAGTGACGTGATGTAGACTGCTGGTGGTTGTGCTCATCACTTGTCACCAGCAGTGACGTGATGTAGACTGCTGGAGGTTGTGCTCATCACTTGTCACCAGCAGTGACGTGATGTAGACTGCTGGTGGTGGTGCTCATCACTTGTCACCAGCAGTGACGTGATGTAGACTGCTGGTGGTGGTGCTCATCACTTGTCACCAGCAGTGACGTGATGTAGACTGCTGGTTGTAGTGCTCATCACTTGTCACCAGCACTGACGTGATGTAGACTGCTGGTGGTGGTGCTCATCACTTGTCACCAGCAGTGACGTGATATAGACTGCTAGTGGTGGTGCTCATCACTTGTCACCAGCAGTGACGTGATGTAGACTGCTGGTGGTGAGTGATGATCGTGAAAATACTAATACTGGTGGTATGGTTGTGGAGATAACAGTGATGGTTGTAGTGAAAGTGGTGGCAGTGATGGTGAATAAAGAGGATAGATGCTGGTAGTGCAGTGAACATAATATAGAACAGAGAACATTGTTCAGAGCTAGCAAATAACGCTACCCTCCAGGGTAGCAAACACGCTCCGTCAACGTTATCTTCCTCCTCCCCATCCTCCTCCTCCTCCTCAGACTGGCTCAGACTGTCGAGTTGTCGCTGAGAAATATACTTTGTATAATTTTAAAAAATAGGTAAGAGATATACTGCATTGAGCATGCAGACCACTAGCACCAATAGCTTGGTTGAACCTGCCTTCAGCAAAGCAGCTTGGTCACCGGACAGACTGCCAGAGTAGAATAACCTTCGGTATTGATGACAGTTATGCTACAGGTGTGTGCTCAACATGGATCAGTAGGCACCTTCCCTTACTAGTCTTCCTGTTGCAATTCTTCCATTAATTTCCTATCATAATTTTTTCTCCTCTTCCCTTCCTACCCCCTTCTGTTAAACCCCCTTCCTTGTATACCCCATCTGTTATTCCTTCTCATCCTTGCCACTTTCTTCTCATTTTTGCTCGACCTCTTTTACCTCGCACTTTCCTTACCAAACATCTCGCATAAAAATCTAAAAATCTGAGACACCAAATTACTGACTGAATCCACGAACATAAGCTACACAACCCAAGTCAACACAGCCTTAGACCAGCAAGATCTTACCTACCACAACTATTAGATCACTAGTATGCATGTTGAAAATGGTATAAAGTAACGACGAGTTGATTAAGACACATTACAACAGTTGAGTATATTGTTGAAACGTTTCGCCTATGCAGTAGGCAACAAAGATTGAAAACCAAACCTTGTCATTGTGGTTGTATACAAGCCTCCGGATGCAACTTCCCAGCAATTCCAGGAACAGCTTTTGAAAATTGACCACTGTCTGGAAAATCTCCCAACTCCTGCCCCAAATATCTTCCTACTGGGAGATTTCAACTTGAGACACCTAAAAAGGAGTGTAGCAAATAATATTTTAGAGATCACCCCAGGAGGCAGCTCAGATGAGAATTCACAAACACACAAGCTATTAAATCTCTGCACCAAATTCACCATAAACCAGTAAATATTAGAGCCTGTAAGACATGAAAACACGCTAGACCTCATCTTCACTAACAACGACGATCTGATACGTAATGTAACCGTATTAAAGAGAATACATTCAGATCACAACACAATAGAGGTACAGACATGTATTCACAGGGCTCCTGGCCAGCAAAATGTGATTAGTCATGAGGGTGTCTTCACAAAATTCAACTTAAGTAACAAAAACATACAGTGGGAACAAATCAAGAAGCTGGGAAGATATCCTAAACAACACAGATCCTAACCTTTGCCTAGAAAAAAAACTAACTCTGTGGTTCTTGAGGTCTGCTCAAGGTACATTCCATTAAGAAAAAGAAAGAGAAGATGTAAACTAGAAAGGGAGAGACACTCCTATACAGACGAAGGCAAAGAATCACATAGCTACTGAGAGGGGCCAATATATCTTAAATACGAAGGGAGGCACTGGTCAGTGAAATAGCAAATATCGAACTTAAGCTGAAGGAATCTTACAAGTGACAAAAATCTCAGGCACAACTAAAGGCCATAAAGGAAATTGAAAAAAACTTCTTATGCCAAATCTAAGAGAAAAACAGCATCCAGTATTGGGCCACTGCTTAGGCGAGATGGGACATGTAGATGAATGGTTCAGAGAACCGACATGTTGATAAATTAGACACATGTGCAACTCTTGTGGCGAAACGTTTCCTCAATAAAGATACCCAAGAGTTGCACATGTGTCTAATTTATCGAGATGGGACATACACAGAACAGATAACAGCAAAGAAATGAATGAGATACTTGAGTAACACTACGACTTAGTGCTCAGTGTTCAGTGAGCCGTTACCCAGACTTAGGGTCGACAATCTAAATGAATTCTTTATGAACGAGACCCAAAATTTGATCATCTCAAAAATCTCAGATATCCTAACACCACAAGACTTTGAAAAGACAATAAATGACATGCCCATGCACTCTACCCCAGGCCCAGATTCATAGAACTCCATGTTCATCAAGAACTGGAGTTCTACTGCATGGAGTTCTATGAATCTGGGCCTGGGGTAGAGTGCATGGGCATGTCATTTATTGCCTTTTCAAAGTCTTGTGGTGTTAGGATATCTGAGATTTTTGAGATGATCAAATTTTGGGTCTCGTTCATAAAGAATTCATCTTGTCACATGCCTTCAGCATTCCATGGAGAGAGAGCATGGACACAGGGGTCATCCCACACTCACTAAAAACAGATATAGCCCTACTCTACAAAGGTGGCAGTAAAGCAGTTGCAAAGACCTTAAGAACTACAGACCGATAGTACTAACATCCCATATCATAAAATCTTTGAAAGGGTTCTAAGAAGCATGATTGCCAACCACCTAGATACCCATCAGTTACACATCCCAGGGCAATACGGATTTAGATCAGGTCGCTCCTCTCTGTCCCAGCTACTGGACCACTATGACAAGGTCCTGGATGCTATAGAGAATAAACAAGATGCAGATGTAGTATATACAGACTTTGCAAAAACCTTCGACAAGTGTGACCACGATGTAATAACGCACAAAATGCGTGATAAAGGAATAACAAGAAAAGTTGGTAGATGGATCTATAACTTCCTAACAAATAGAGCACAAAGAGTAATAGTAAACAAAGTCCGAGGCAGCTACTGTGGAAAGCTCTGTTCCACAAGACACAGTACTCGCTCCCATCCTGTTCCTCATCCTCATATCTGACATAGAGATGTAAGCCATAGCTCCGTGTCTTCCCTTCGGATGACACCCGAATTGCCATGACAGTGTCCTCCATCGAAGACACCGCAAGACTCCATGCCAGTGGTTCTTAACTTTTTTCGTCCTATGAACCCCCGAGACTCTTCAGGGTATTATCGTGACCTCTATAATAAATTTTGAAATGGTGAACCTTGTGAAAAGGTAAGATAAAACAAAATGATAGGAAGACCATGATTTATTGAAAATGCCACAGAACAAAAACCTTGAAAAAATCCACATAGCCTCTACAAATGCCAGAACATTGCAAATTCCACAGAACTACTGATCATACAAAACCTACTTCTTATTCACTCAGTGGGAGGGTTGAAATTGTTTTGCAGTCATAAGTCTATCAAAGCGAGGAGCAGTGGTCGACAGGCAACACCTCATATCAGCATCGATCACAGGCCTATTGCCTGCCTTCGTTTTCAGTGTTACTATTGCTGAGAATCCAACCTCGCAGCGATAAGTTGACGGGGACTGGATCAGCATGGTCAGTGCAAGCATCGAAAGAATGGGACAGTCGTCCTGCACTTTTGCCAAAATGTAGGGAGTTCTTGCTCAGTAAAGTCGACTTTCAGCTGATGGCACTGTCCTTGACTGAAAAGGGTCTGTAGATCCACGCATCAGTACAGCGGTCGTCCAGTCCTGGAAAGTAACTTTTTATGGCGTCACTCACTGCCAAAAGATGAGCTGACATCTCCTCACGGAAACTACATTCAGCATCTGGCATAGAATCCAAGAGAGTCGTCCTCTGAGTGAATAAACTTGTGTCACCGTCCTCAACTCTTTTCTGGTAAAGTTGAATCTTACACTTGAACTCTACTACTTTGGCACGAACTGTGTGCAGCATTGTAAGGTTTCGCTAGAGTGAAATACTCACGAAATTCACTTCAGAGAAGAAATCTGCCAATTAGGCAACCTTTGTTACAAAACAGTCATCTTGCATCTTTTCATGAAGAAGATTCTCCTTCGCCATACTACCTCATTCCAGCAGCATTGTTATTTCCTCTCAAAGTTATAGCCCGCGATTTAGAATCGTGAGAGCCAACGTACCTCTGTGTGAAATAGGAAAACAAAGAAGTCGGCACCCATTTCTTCACAAAGCATTTTAAAAATCCTTGAAGTCGTTGCGCTTCCTCGGGTATGGTTCACAGTATTTACAACGCCTGTGAGTACTTCCCACCTGGAGGTGGGATGTATCATACAGTGAGTGAAGGAGACATGCAGAGCGACGTTCTTCACGAAGGCTTTGAAACCGGATTTGTAACCGGTCATAGAAAGAGCCCCATCTGTACACTGACAAGTGCTTCCCAGCCAAGTTCGTGTTCAAGGAGAAAGGCTTCAAGGATTCTGAAAATATTTTCTCCACAAGTGGTTGTGGCCAATGGTTCAGAAAACAAGTACTCTTCCTTCATAACTTCCCTGTCAAGGTAACGAACATAAGCAAGAAGTTGGGAACATGAAGCAACATCCAGTGACTCGTCCAGTTGCAGTGAACACACTGTACTACTACTCACAGCAGCCACTACCTGCAGCAGAATATCCTCACTCATGTCCAAGATCCGACTTCTGATTGTATCATTCGAAGGAAATTGCCCTCAACTTGTCTTCCTGCTGATCTCCAAGAGTCACCTTCGTTGCTTCCAGAATACAAGGCTTAATCAGGTCTTCACCAATGGTATGAGGCTTCTTGGTCTGCACGATTTTTAGAGCAATTTTGTATGAAGCCTCCAACGCTGCTCCATTCTGACGAGCGAAGTGATCAGTGGAATCGATACGACTGGCCTTCAGAGAAGCTTTTTTTCACTTGAGAAAGTCCAAGCTTGTCTCCACCAGATGGCTGTGGCAAGACTCAAAATGGTCCTTCAGTTTGCTTGGCTTCATACTCTCGTGACTCAAAACTTTGGTGCAAACGACACATTGCAACTTGACCACAGAGTTTAAATGATTCTTGTGAAACCCATCTTGAGAAAGGCTTCATTGCACGTACGCTTTTTGGCAGACATAGTGCAAACAGGAAATCGCCTTGGGAGTCACGGAGCAAGAACAACATACGGACATCCCCCACCGTAGATGTGAACTGAGTGGTTGCGGTTGGTGTGTTTACTGTAGCAGACCACCGCACGTGTGATCAGTGTTGCCATTCACCAAACTGGTAAAAGCCCAACTGGCTAATTCAAATACATAAAAATAAATTATAATCTCCCGAATCCTTTGAGACCCGAGAAACCCCAAACGACCTCCCAGTTAAGAACCACTGCTCCAAGCAGACATCAACCAAATCTTCAAATGGGCCAGTCAAAACGATATGAAGTTAAACGAAGAGAAATTTCAACTACTCAGATATGGAAAACTTGAGGAAGTAAAACTGTATCAGGATAGGCAATAAATTCTAACCATACAATAGAGCGAAAAAGTAATGTGAAGGACCTGGTGTCATGGGGTTCGTGGAGGAGATACAGTGGAACCCTAACTTAGGAGTTTAACCCGCTCCATGACCTAGCTCATAACTCAATTTGCTCGTATATCAAATAAATTTTCCGCATTTAAATTAATTGAAATGCCATTAATCCGTTCCAGCGGAATTCCTGCTCTCGGGAGGCAGGACAAAATACTTCAAAGTAACGCTGTTATCAACTCTATGGCTTATTTATCTATCATAGTTTATCTAATATGATTTAATAAACAATATAAATAACACAGAATCTTAATACATACTCTAGAATGAATAAAATCTGTTTTGTGATTGGTGGCGGCCATTCCCGCTCCCACTCTGATCATATCTTCCCATGCTCTTATAAGAGAAAATGGGGTGTTTGTGAGGTTAACTGCACTATACTACTAGTTTCATAAGGAAAACACTGAAAGAATGTATTTATAAATAATAAATATTGTATAAAAACATAAAACATAATAGAGAATGTAAAGAAATAAACTGGTTTTATAAAGTGTACATACATATTTACCTTGGAGAAGAGACGCTGGCAGAGCGGTGTATGCTGTCATTGGCCCTATAAACCCCAACAACAACATTGGAGGAGTTCATTTCGTTTCGTCCTTTTTCTGTCGCTTAATTGCTTAACTTTCTTGCTACACTCTTAATGCTACACTTTATCGCTTTTCTCTTCACTTTTCACTGATTTACTTACTACACTCTTAATGCTACACTTTATCGCTTTTCACTTCACTTTTCACTGATTTACTTACTACACTCTTAATGCTACACTTTATCGCTTTTCACTTCACTTTTCACTGATTTACTTACTACACTCTTAATTGTACAACCCACAGCCCACAAAACTTGCTTGTGTTTATATATGATTTCCTGCTTTAATTCTATGGTCACCATCCTCTTTTTGTTCTCAGCACTGTCCTTTGCACTTACTTTCTTAGGACCCATGGTTAGAAAAAAGAAACTTAGCAAAATAACTGCACAAAATGCAAGCAAAACACAAGAGAAATGCTACACAAATAACCCGCACATAAAAGAGAGAAGCTTACGACGACTTTGTCAATGGTCCAAGTCGGACCGAAACGTCGTCGTAAGCTTCTCTCTTTTATGTGCGGGTTATTTGTGTATCGTTCCAGTCACGGTATTGTGCCTTTTTGTTATTTACAAGAGAAATGCTTCCACAGTGAGGTAAACGTGCACTACTCAGCAGATGTGGCGATCGCTGCGCCAACTAGTGGCAGCATTCTTATGCTCTTATTATTATAATGAGGAAGCGCTGAACCCGTAGGATTATACAGCGCATGGGGGGGATGGAAGGTATTCAGGCTTAATCCAATTCCCTAGATCAAGAGCCCCTCACCAGCGTCAAGGAACCTCTCTTGAGGGGAAAGCTCGCTTGTAAACTTGGATTTTGCAGCTTGTATCTTAAAAAATTCGTATGTTGGGGCACTTGTAAGTCGAGGTTCCACTGTATTGGAGTAAGAAACACACACGTTGGATGTCTTGGAGGCTTTAATAATGTGAGTCGAGGGGAAACCCAGAGCCTGCATGTCGAGTCTGCTTCCCTAGCTTTGAATTGAATACCACAGTCTGAGGCAGGCGGTTCAAATAAGCAGGACTCCTGACGTGATAGCTAGCCAGGGAACGTTTATATAAAGTAATGGATTTAACTAAGTATAGAAGTATACTACACAAGTACACAATACTACTAACACTGGGAGTGATAATGTCATAGGATCTCGCCTTCAAAGACCACAGCAATGTATCTACCATATCTGCTAGAAAAATGATAGGGTGGATAATGAGAACCTTCAAAACTAGGAATGCCAAGCCCATGATGATTCTCTTGAAATCGCTTGTTCTCTCTAGGCTGGAATACTGTTGTACACTAACTGCCCCCTTCAGGGCAGGCGAAATTGATTGACCTGGAGAGTGTACGAAGAACTTTCACGGCACACACAAGCACGATAAGGCACGGACTGATTCTGCGAAGATATTTGACATCAGCAATGATGGAGGAATAGCTCATAAAATGAGGTGAATATGACAGGAAAAGAAAGGAAATGCATATTTAGAGTTTTAACAAACAGATCATAGAACTGTAGTGAAAATACACAAATAACCCGCACATAAAAGAGAGAAGCTTACGACGACGTTTCGGTCCGACTTGGACCATTGACAAAGTCACACTGTGTGACTTTGTCAATGGTCCAAGTCGGACCGAAACGTCGTCGTAAGATTCTCTCTTTTATGTGCGGGTTATTTGTGTATCGTTCCAGTCACGGTATTGTGCCTTTTTGTTATTTATTTGTAGTGAAAATAGTAACAAAACAAAGTCCAGTCTCGGCATAGTAAAAAGTTCAGTACCCGAAGGCAGATATTTCTACATGGACTTTTTTTGTAGGATATTCATGGAATGATAGTCCATTAAGTCAGCAGTTGTAACAAGAAAAGTGGGAAATTGGATATTACCTTTTCTAATGAACAGAACACAATAGTAAAAAAAAAATCTTGTCTTAGCAAAGTAAAAAGTTAGTACCTGAAGGCACGATCCTGGCGCTTGTTTTGTTTCTCATCCTCGTAACAGAGATAAAACACGAGCTATAACTTCGTATCGACCTTTGTGGATGGTAAGATAATAAGCCTGAAAGTCATCGCGATACAAGACAAGGTAAATTTGAAAGCAGATATAAAGTCTTCAAGTGGGCAACAGAAATTAACATAACGTTCAACGGTGACCAATACCAACTGCTGAGGTTGTAAAGAATGATCTCAAAAGGAGGAGACACATAACACAGAAGCACTGGACACAACACAAGAGAATCATCTTTGCATATAAATAAAGTTAGGAATCCTAAACCTAACCTTGTAGAACATTGTATACAAAATTTTTTTTTAAAGATTTAGGTATAATGTTAAATGACCTGTTTAAAGAACACATTACGTTAAATACCACGAAGGTCAGACGACAGGGTGGCTAATGGGAACTTAAAGTACAAGGTAAATCATGTCTTAATTTTCCATGCTATACACCCAGGTAGTATTCTAACCCCATACTGTGTTTCCCCCCTCATGTCATTTTTTTTTTTACGCCCCACTGTCCTGTCCTATCTCCTGTCTTCATTTTTACACTCTCCCTGCACTCACTTTTATATTCTCTCCCTTGTTGTCCTCTCTCGCTGTTCACCTTTGCTGCCTTCACCTGTCCACCTGTTCCTTTTTTTCCACTCTTCTTTCTACCTATGTACCATCTCCCTAACACTACTCATCTCCTTAGCACTCTCTTTTCCTCTACCTCTCTACTACTCTCCTTCCCTCTACTTCTACCCCATTCCCTTCCTCTACCTCTCTTCCTTCCTCTACTACCTCTTTCTTCTTCTCTCTCTTCTCTACTACTTTCCTTCTGTACTTCCCTTCCTATCTACTTCTTTCCCAACCTCTGCATTCCCTACAACCATAATTCTCGCCCTTGTCATCCCCACCTTTCCCCTCTTTCCTTTAACCCTCTTTACCCCTCTCCGCAGGATTCATATCGTTCATCCCCTCATCACTTTACTCTCGTCCCTGAGGCTTTAAAAAAACGCCGTTGTGGTCTACACGGATTTTGGAAGTAGGGGAAATGGATCTTGAGCTTTCCAACAAATCAGAAAGAGTTGTAGTTACAAAACACATCCAGTCGTAGCGACATGGTCATGGATGCATTAGAAGACAAATATAATACAGATGTAGTAAGCATAGACTGCAAAAAGCTTAAACAATTTGGTCGTTGTGTAATGGTGTTTTCAATGCGCTCGAGGGAATTACTGAAAAAGTGGGCAATTTTTTTTTCTACTAGAGCAAGCCCAAAGAGTAATAGTTAACACAGTAATACGAGAGGCTTCCACAGTGAAAAGCCCTGCTCCTTAAGGCACCGTACTCGTCACAATTATTTTCTTATTCTTATATCTGAAATACAAACGTAAGTCATAGCACTGTATCAAACTTTGCAGACAATACGAGAATTTGCATGAGAGTGGCATCCATTGAGGACACGCCAGATCTCCAAGCTGATATTAACCAGGTCTTCCAGTGGGCTACAGAAATTTATAAGATGTTCAATGCGTGCAAATTTCAGTTACTCCTCTGTGGAAAAAATGAAGCTATAGATTAAAATCACTAAGTGGACCGCAAAAGGAACGTGAGGGACTGAAGACTCTAAAGTCAGAAGATCTTACCTTCAAGGATCTCAACAATGTTACAATCACAATAACATCTCAAAACAAGAGATGCCAAGACAGTGCTTATACTCTTGGAATCACTTGATTTCTTTAAGTTGAAATGTTGCTGTACACTAATAGCTTCTTTTGAGGCGGGAAAATGTACAAGAACCTTCAGTTCCCTAAATTGTGTGGAATGCTTGAAGTCCCTTAAACTGTACTACATGGATTGGTCCTATATCTGCACACCTAAATCACTCCCAATATAAGCAGGAGGCTTGGAGACTGTGCATAATACCCCTAATGAAGAGTAGGGGTGCTTTTCAAAAAGTAAAGAAACCCGGTTTTTTCAACAACCTCTGTGCATCCAAATTAATTTCCAACAGACCCCCAAGCTGTGCGAGACATGATAAATACCTCAGATTTGTTCCTTATTAGCCAGGCTGCGGGTCTATGTTGGACCGCGAACAGTTGCCACCAACAGCTTGCATGTAACCTACATACTGCAAGTAAAAACTTGAATACTGTAAAGCACAGTTCTGGCACCTTCACGCTTCTCATTCTGACAATATACAGAGATCAGAACACTAACCACAACTTCAGTATTTTACAGATAATAAAATAAACATGAAAGTTGCCTCAATAGAAGACACACAAATTACAGATATTAAAAAAATCTCGAAATAGGGAGATGACAACAATATCATTGTCAAAAAATCAACTGCGTAGATGTGAAGAATAAGAGTCAAGGATGCAGAACTCAAGAAAGGAGTGTGTTCAAGACATAAGACTGATGATATAATGAGATATTTCAAAACAAAAGTCTTCACGTCAGTGACATTACTATTGAACTCGTTTGTTCAGCTCTCACAACGTCTTTCAAGGCAGGAGAGATAGCAGAGCTGGATAATATGCAGAGGTTATTTACTGGCCGCACAGCACCAATAAAACCTCCTAACAACTGAGGACACCTCAAAACACTTGCAGTGTACCCTCTAGAATTGAGGAGTTAGACTATTAAGGGTAGAAGATAGCTGGATAACCTGAAGGATGCTTCCGGGGGGGGAGGTCAACGCCCCCGCGGCCCGATCCCACACCTGGTGGACAAGGCCTGCTCATCCAGACTGTTACTGTTGGACGCACGCAGTTCAACGTACAAACCACAGCCAGCTGGGCTGTGATTTGTGCAAATTTGAGGAACTTGTCAAGTTCCCTCTTGAATATAGCCAGAAGCTTGCTATCAGTTGTCCGTATGCACTAAGGAAAGGCGTTGAAGAGTCAGGAACCTCTGACACTTACCGCGCCCCTGCTTTTAATTGGAGGTGCTGTACTTTGCAGAGTCTCCAAGTCAGGTGACAGGCATATGTAGGTTACCACCATCATATATCTCAGAGATATTGGTGCCACCATTATCATGGCTCTCACAGGTAAGAGTGCCACCATCATTGCACTCACATTTAAGGGTGCCACATCATGGCACTCACATGTAAGGGTGCCACATCACGGCACTCACAGGTATCATGAACGTAAACATGAGATAAATTATATTTGATGAGTAATGAGACTCGCATCTTTATGGAAGAGGTTGTGAGCAGTGGAGGTCCCAAACTGACTTTATGAGCTATAACAGCTGGCAGATTATGATAACCTGCTGCTGCTGCTGATGATGCTCACAACGTTTCTCACACTGTGCCATGTTACAACCCCCCTTCCACACCTCTCTCTCTCTCTCTCTCTCTCTCTCTCTCTCTCTCTCTCTCTCTCTCTCTCTCTCTCTCTCTCTCTCTCTCTCTCTCTCTCTCTCTCTCTCTCTTTCTCTCTCTTTCCTCTATGAACCTTAATTTTTTCAGTTATAAAATTAGTTTAACATGGATGAAGATTATGACCAATCAGAGCACTTGTAGGCTATCAGTCTCGAGAATGAACCAATCAGAACACTAGTAGGCTCCCATTCTTCAAAAGGGAATAGTCAGAGCACGTATAGGCTACCAGGCCTGAGAGTGGACCAATCAGAGCAGGTGTTACCATCTTACGTGCCTTACTTCCATCTGTGCTGGTGTACTAGGGGGCCACCACTACCCTCCACCTTGCTCACAATCTGTGCTGGTGTACTAGGGGGCCACCACTGCCCTCCACCTTGCTCACAATGTGCTGGTGTACTAGGGGGCCACCACTGCCCTCCACCTTGCTCACAATCTGTGCTGGTGTACTAGGGGGCCACCACTACCCTCCACCTTGCTCACAATCTGTGCTGGTGTACTAGGGGGCCACCACTACCCTCCACCTTGCTCACAATCTGTGTTGGTGTACTGGAGGGCCACCACTGCCCTCCACCTTGCTCACAATCTGTGCTGGTGTACTAGGGGGCCACCACTGCCCTCCACCTTGCTCACAATCTGTGCTGGTGTACTGGAGGGCCACCACTGCCCTCCACCTTGCTCACAATCTATGCTGGTGTACTAGGGGGCCACCACTACCCTCCACCTTGCTCATAATCTGTGCTGGTGTACTAGGGGGCCACCACTGCCCTCCACCTTGCTCATAATCTGCGCTGGTGTACTGGGGGGCCACCACTGCCCTCCACCGTGCTCATAATATGTGCTGGTGTACTAGGGGCCCAACACTGCCCTCCACCTTGCTCATAATCTGCGCTGGTGTACTGGGGGGCCACCACTACCCTCCACCTTGCTCACAATCTGTGCTGGTGTACTAGGGGGCCAACACTGCCATCCACCTTGCTCACAATCTGTGCTGGTGTACTAGGGGGTCACCACTGCCCTCCACCTTGCTCACAATCTGTGCTGGTGTACTAGGGGGCCAACACTGCCCTCCACCTTGCTCACAATCTGTGGTGTACTAGGGGGCCAACACTGCGCTCCACCTTGCTCACAATCTGTGCTGGTGTACTAGGGGGCCCAACACTGCCCTCCACCTTGCTCACAATCTGTGCTGGTGTACTAGGGGGCCACCACTGCCCTCCAACTTGCTCACAATCTGTGCTGGTGTACTAGGGGGCCACCACTGCCCTCCACCTTGGTCACAATCTGTGCTGGTGTACTAGGGGGCCAAAACTGCCCTCCACCTTGCTCACAATCTGTGCTGGTGTACTAGGGGCCCAACACTGCCCTCCACCTCCCTCACAATCTGTGCTGGTGTACTAAGGGCCCACATTGCCCTTCACCTTGCTCACAATCTGTGCTGGTGTACTAGGGGGCCAACACTGCCCTCCACCTTGCTCACAATCTGTGCTGGTGTACTACGGGGCCAACACTGCCCTCGACCTCTCACAATCTGCCCTGGTGTACTAGGGGGCCACCACTACCCTCCACCTTGCTCACAATATGTGCTGGTGTACTAGGGGGCCAACACTGCCCTCCACCTTGCTCACAATCTGTGCTGGTGTACTAGGGGGCCACCACTATCCTCCACCTTGCTCACAATCTGTGCTGGTGTACTAGGGGGTCAACACTGCCCTCCACCTTGCTCACAATCTGCGCTGGTGTACTAGGGGGCCAACACTGCCCTCCACCTTGCTTACAATCTGTGCTGGTGTACTAGGGGGCCACCACTGCCCTCCACCTTGCTCACAATATGTGCTGGTGTACTAGGGGTCCACCACTATCCTCCACCTTGCTCACAATCTGTGCTGGTGTACTAGGGGGCCCAACACTGCCCTCCACCTTGCTCACAATATGTGCTGGTGTACTAGGGGGCCACCACTATCCTCCACGTTGCTCACAATCTGTGCTGGTGTACTAGGGGGCCACCACTATCCTCCACCTTGCTCACAATCTGTGCTGGTGTACTAGGGGGTCAACACTGCCCTCCACCTTGCTCACAATCTGCCCTGGTGTACTAGGGGGCCAACACTGCCATCCACCTTGCTTACAATCTGTGCTGGTGTACTAGGGGGCCAACACTGCCCTCCACCTTGCTCACAATATGTGCTGGTGTACTAGGGGTCCACCACTATCCTCCACATTGCTCACAATCTGTGCTGGTGTACTAGGGGGCCCAACACTGCCCTCCACCTTGCTCACAATATGTGCTGGTGTACTAGGGGGCCACCACTGTCCTCCACCTTGCTCACAATCTGTGCTGCTGTACTAGGGGGCCCAACACTGCCCTCCACCTTGCTCACAATATGTGCTGGTGTACTAGGGGGCCACCACTGTCCTCCACCTTGCTCACAATCTGTGCTGGTGTACTAGGGGGCCAACACTGCCCCCCACCTTGCTCACAATCTGTGCTGGTGTACTAGGGGGCCACCACTGCCCTCCACCTTGCTCACAATCTGTGCTGGTGTACTAGAGGGCCCAACACTGCCCTCCACCTTGCTCACAATATGTGCTGGTGTACTAGGGGGCCACCACTGTCCTCCACCTTGCTCACAATCTGTGCTGGTGTACTAGGGGGCCAACACACTGCCCTCCACCTTGCTCACAATCTGTGCTGGTGTACTAGGGGGCCAACACTGCCCCCCACCTTGCTCACAATCTGTGCTGGTGTACTAGGGGGCCACCACTGCCCTCCACCTTGCTCACAATCTGTGCTGGTGTACTAGGGGGCCACCACTGTCCTCCACCTTGCTCACAATCTGTGCTGGTGTACTAGGGGGCCCAACACTGCCCTCCACCTTGCTCACAATCTGTGCTGGTGTACTAGGGGGCCACCACTGTCCTCCACCTTGCTCACAATCTGTGCTGGTGTACTAGGGGCCCAACACTGTCCTCCACCTTGCTCACAATCTGTGCTGGTGTACTAGGGGGCCACCACTGTCCTCCACCTTGCTCACAATCTGTGCTGGTGTACTAGGGGCCCAACACTGTCCTCCACCTTGCTCACAATCTGTGCTGGTGTACTAGGGGGCCACCACTGTCCTCCACCTTGCTCACAATCTGTGCTGGTGTACTAGAGGGCCCAACACTGTCCTCCACCTTGCTCACAATCTGTGCTGGTGTACTAGGGGGCCCAACACTGTCCTCCACCTTGCTCACAATCTGTGCTGGTGTACTAGAGGGCCCAACACTGTCCTCCACCTTGCTTACAATCTGTGCTGGTGTACTAGGGGGCCCAACACTGTCCTCCACCTTGCTCACAATCTATGCTGGTGTACTAGGGGGCCCAACACTGCCCTCCACCTTGCTCACAATCTGTGCTGGTGTACTAGGAGGCCAACACTGTCCTCCACCTTGCTCACAATCTGTGCTGGTGTACTACTAGGGGGTCCAACACTGCCCTCCACCTTGCTCACAATCTGTGCTGGTATACTAGGGGCCCAACACTGCCCTCCACCTTGCTCACAACCTGTGCTGGTGTAATAGGGGGCCCAACACTGCCCTCCACCTTGCTCACAATCTGTGCTGGTGTACTAGGGGGCCAACACTGCCCCCCACCTTGCTCACAATCTGTGCTGGTGTACTAGGGGGCCCAACACTGTCCTCCACCTTGCTCACAATCTGTGCTGGTGTACTAGAGGGCCCAACACTGCCCCCCACCTTGCTCACAATCTGTGCTGGTGTACTGGGGGGCCCAACACTGTCCTCCACCTTGCTCACAATCTGTGCTGGTGTACTAGGGGCCCAACACTGCCCTCCACCTTGCTCACAATCTGTGCTGGTGTACTAGAGGGCCCAACACTGCCCTCCACCTTGCTCACAATCTGTGCTGGTGTACTAGGGGGCCCAACACTGCCCTCCACCTTGCTCACAATATGTGCTGGTGTACTAGGGGGCCCAACACTGCCCTCCACCTTGCTCACAATATGTGCTGGTGTACTAGGGGGCCCAACACTGCCCTCCACCTTGCTCACAATCTGTGCTGGTGTACTAGGGGGCCCAACACTGCCCTCCACCTTGCTCACAATCTGTGCTGGTGTACTAGGGGGCCCAACACTGCCCTCCACCTTGCTCACAATATGTGCTGGTGTACTAGGGGGCCCAACACTGCCCTCCACCTTGCTCACAATCTGTGCTGGTGTACTAGGGGCCCAACACTGCCCTCCGCCTTGCTCACAATCTGTGCTGGTGTACTAGGGGGCCCAACACTGCCCTCCACCTTGCTCACAATCTGTGCTAGTGTACTAGGGGGCCCAACACTGCCCTCCACCTTGCTCACAATATGTGCTGGTGTACTAGGGGGCCCAACACTGCACTCCACCTTGCTCACAATCTGTGCTGGTGTACTAGGGGGCCCAACACTGCCCTCCACCTTGCTCACAATCTGTGCTGGTGTACTAGGGGGCCCAACACTGCCCTCCACCTTGCTCACAATATGTGCTGGTGTACTAGGGGGCCCAACACTGCCCTCCACCTTGCTCACAATCTGTGCTGGTGTACTAGGGGGCCCAACACTGCCCTCAACCTTGCTCACAATCTGTGCTGGTGTACTAGGGGGCCCAACACTGCCCTCCACCTTGCTCACAATATGTCCTGGTGTACTAGGGAGCCCAACACTGCCCTCCACCTTGCTCACAATATGTGCTAGTGTACTAGGGGCCCAACACTGTCCTCCACCTTGCTCACAATATGTGCTGGTGTACTAGGGGCTCAACACTGCCCTCCACCTTGCTCACAATCTGTGCTGGTGTACTAGGGGCCCAACACTGCCCTCCACCTTGCTCACAATCTGTGCTGGTGTACTAGGGGGCCCAACACTGCCCTCCACCTTGCTCACAATCTGTGCTGGTGTACTAGGGGCAGAACACTGCCCTCCACCTTGCTCACAATCTGTGCTGGTTTACTAGGGGGCCCAACACTGCCCTCCACCTTGCTCACAATCTGTGCTGGTGTACTAGGGGGCCAACACTGCCCCCCACCTTGCTCACAATCTGTGCTGGTGTACTAGGGGGCCCAACACTGTCCTCCACCTTGCTCACAATCTGTGCTGGTGTACTAGGGGGCCCAACACTGTCCTCCACCTTGCTCACAATCTGTGCTGGTGTACTAGGGGGCCCAACACTGCCCTCCACCTTGCTCACAATCTGTGCTGGTGTACTACGGGGCCAACACTGCCCCCAACCTTGCTCACAATCTGTGCTGGTGTACTAGGGGGCCCAACACTGCCCTCCACCTTGCTCACAATCTGTGCTGGCGTACTAGGGGCCCAACACTGCCCTCCACCTTGCTCACAATCTGTGCTGGTGTACTAGGGGCCCAACACTGCCCTCCACCTTGCTCACAATCTGTGCTGGTGTACTAGGGGGCCAACACTGCCCTCCACCTTGCTCACAATCTGTGCTGGTGTACTAGGGGTCCAACACTGCCTTCCACCTTGCTCACAATCTGTGCTGGTGTACTAGGAGCCCAACACTGCCCTCCACCTTGCTCACAATCGTAAATGCGCCTCTTCGATTTAAATGCAAATTATGCCTTATAACCTGAAAATTGGCAGCTGCTGCACCAGCGTTTTATGCTACACTTCAGACGGTGTACCCCCCTCCATACACTGTATACTGTGTACCCCCCTCCATACACTGTATACTGTGTACCCCCTCCATACACTGTATACTGTGTACCCCCATCCATACACTGTATACTGTGTACCCCCCTCCATACACTGTATACTGTGTACCCCCCTCCATACACCGTATACTGTGTACCCCCCTCCATACACTGTATACTGTGTACCCCCCTCCATACACTATACTGTGTACCCCCCTCCATACACTGTATACTGTGTACCCCCCTCCATACACTATACTGTGTACCCCCCTCCATACACTGTATACGGTGTACCCCCCTCCATACACTGTATACTGTGTACCCCCCTCCATACACTGAATACTGTGTACCCCCCTCCATACACTGTATACTGTGTACCCCCCTCCATGCACTGTATACTGTGTACCCCCCTCCATACACTGTATACTGTGTACCCCCTCCATACACTGTATACTGTGTACCCTCATCCATACACTGTATACTGTGTACCCCCATCCATACACTGTATACTGTGTACCCCCTCCATACACTGTATACTGTGTACCCCCATCCATACACTGTATACTGTGTACCCCCCTCCATACACTGTATACTGTGTACCCCCCTCCATACACTATACTGTGTACCCCCCTCCTTACACTGTATACTGTGTACCCCCCTCCATACACTGTGTACTGTGTACCCCCTCCATACACTATACTGTGTACCCCCTCCATACACTGTATACTGTGTACCCCCTCCATACACTGTATACTGTGTACCCCCATCCATACACTGTATACTGTGTACCCCCTCCATACACTATACTGTGTACCCCCACCATACACTGTATACTGTGTACCCCCTCCATACACTGTATACTGTGTACCCCCCTCCATACACTGTATACTGTGTACCCCCCTCCATACACTGTATACTGTGTACCCCCATCCATACCCTGTATACTGTGTACCCCCATCCATACACTGTATACTGTGTACCCCCCTCCATACACTGTATACTGTGTACCCCCCTCCATACACTGTATACTGTGTACCCCCCTCCATACACTGTATACTGTGTACCCCCCGCCATACACTGTATACTGTGTACCCCCCTCCATACACTGTATACTGTGTACACCCTCCATACACTGTATACTGTGTACCCCCATCCATACACTGTATACTGTGTACCCCCCTCCATACACTGTATACTGTGTACCCCCTCCCTACACTGTATACTGTGTACCCCCATCCATACACTGTATACTGTGTACCCCCCTCCATACACTGTATACTGTGTACCCCCCTCCATACACGGTATACTGTGTACCCCCCTCCATACACTGTATACTGTGTACCCCCCTCCATACACTGTATACTGTGTACCCCCCTCCATACACTGTATACTGTGTACCCCCTCCATACACTGTATACTGTGTACCCCCATCCATACACTGTATACTGTGTACCCCCATCCATACACTGTATACTGTGTACCCCACTCCATACACTGTATACTGTGTACCCCACTCCATACACTGTATACTGTGTACCCCCTCCATACACTGTATACTGTGTACCCCCTCCATACACTGTATACTGTGTACCCCCTCCATACACTGTATACTGTGTACCCCCTCCATACACTGTATACTGTGTACCCCCTCCATACACTGTATACTGTGTACCCCCCTCCATACACCGTATACTGTGTACCCCCTCCATACACTGTATACTGTGTACCCCCCTCCATACACTGTATACTGTGATACACTGTATGTTGTGATACACTGTATACTGTGATACACTGTATACTGTGAACCCCCCTCCATACACTGTATACTGTGTACCCCCGTCCCTCAACTCTCCCACACTGTATACAGTGTACCCCATCCCTCCACTCTCCCACACTGTGTACTATGTACCCCCGTCCCTCCACTCTCCCACACTGTGTACAGTGTACCCCATCCCACCACTCTCCCACACTGTATACTATGTACCCCCTCTCCCTCCACTCTCCCACACTGTATACAGTGTACCCCCCTCCCTCCACTCGCATACACTGTATACTGTGTACCCCCTCCCTACCTTTTCCCACACTGTAGACTGTGTACCCCTCTCCCTACGCTCTACCGCACTGTAGACTGTGTATCCCCCACCCTACCCTCTCCCACACTGTAGACTGTGACCCCCTTCCTACCCCCACACTGTAGACTGTGTGCCCCCACACTACCCTCTCCCACACTGTTGACTGTGTCCCCCCTCCTTACCCTCCCCACTCTGTAGACAGTGTACCCTTCCCTACCCTCCTTACACTGTAGACTGTGTACTCCTCCCTACCCTCTCCCACACTGTAGACTGTGTACCTCATCCCTGCTCTCTCCCACATTGTAGACCGTGTGCCCCTCTAATTAGATTAATTAGTAACTGTAAGAATTTGGCACATAGTTAAGGTCCGGGTTATCTTACATTCCTTCCCACTCTCAAGGTCCGGGTTATCTTACAGTCCTCTCCACTCTCAAGGCCCGGGTTATCTTACATTCCTTCCTACTCTCAAGGCCCGGGTTATCTTACATTCCTTCCCACTCTCAAGGCCCGGGTTATCTTACATTCCTCTCCACTCTCCAGGCCCGGGTTATCTTACATTCCTTCCCACTCTCAAGGCCCGGGTTATCTTACATTCCTGCCCACTCTCAAGAGCCGGGTTATCTTACATTCCTCTCCACTCTCAAGGCCCGGGTTATCTTGCTTTCCTTCCCACTCTCAAGAGCCGGGTTATCTTACATTCCTCTCCACTCTCAAGGCCCGGGTTATCTTACATTCCTCTCCACTCTCAAGGCCCGGGTTATCTTACATTCCTCTCCACTCTCAAGGCCCGGGTTATCTTGCATTCCTTCCCACTCTCAAGAGCCGGGTTATCTTACATTCCTCTCCACTCTCAAGGCCCGGGTTATCTTGCATTCCTTCCCACTCTCAAGAGCCGGGTTATCTTACATTCCTTCCCACTCTCAAGGCCCGGGTTATCTTAGTCCTCTCCACTCTCAAGGCCCGGGTTATCTTACATTCCTCTCCACTCTCAAGAGCAGGGTTATCTTACATTCCTCTCCACTCTCAAGAGCAGGGTTATCTTACATTCCTTCCCACTCTCAAGGCCCTGGTTATCTTACATTCCTTCCCACTCTCAAGGCCCGAGTTATCTTACATTCCTTCCCACTCTCCAGGCCCGGGTTATCTTAGTCCTCTCCACTCTCAAGGCCCGGGTTATCTTACATTCCTTCCCACTCTCAAGGCCCGGGTTATCTTGCATTCCTTCCCACTCTCAAGAGCCGGGTTATCGTACATTCCTTCCCACTCTCAAGGCCCGGGTTATCTTACATTCCTTCCCACTCTCAAGGCCCGGGTTATCTTACATTCCTTCCCACTCTCAAGGTCCGGGTTATCTTGCATTCCTTCCCACTCTCAAGGCCCGGGTTATCTTACATTCCTCTCCACTCTCAAGGCCCGGGTTATCTTACATTCCTCTCCACTCTCAAGGCCCGGGTTATCTTACATTACTCTCCACTCTCAAGGCCCGGGTTATCTTACATTCCTTCCCACTCTCAAGGCCCGGGTTATCTTACATTCCTTCTCAAGGCCCGGGTTGTCTTACATCCACCCGGGTTATCTCATTCCTTCCCACTCTCAAGGCCCGGGTTATCTTACATTCCTTCCCACTCTCAAGGCCCGGGTTATCTTACATTCCTTCCCACTCTCAAGGCCCGGGTTATCTTACATTCCTTCCCACTCTCAAGGCCCGGGTTATCTTACATTCCTTCCCACTCTCAAGGCCCGGGTTATCTTACATTCCTTCCCACTCTCAAGGTCCGGGTTATCTTACATTCCTTCCCACTCTCAAGGCCCGGGTTATCTTATTTACCCTTCCCACTCTCAAGGCCCGGGTTATCTTACATTCCTTCCCACTCTCAAGGCCCGGGTTATCTTACATTCCTTCCCACTCTCAAGGCCCGGGTTATCTTACATTCCTTCCCACTCTCAAGGCCCGGGTTATCTTACATTCCTTCCCACTCTCAAGGCCCGGGTTATCTTACATTCCTTCCCACTCTCAAGGCCCGGGTTATCTTACATTCCTTCCCACTCTCAAGGCCCGGGTTATCTTACATTCCTTCCCACTCTCAAGGCCCGGGTTATCTTACATTCCTTCCCACTCTCAAGGCCCGGGTTATCTTACATTCCTTCCCACTCTCAAGGCCCGGGTTATCTTACATTCCTTCCCACTCTCAAGGCCCGGGTTATCTTACATTCCTTCCCACTCTCAAGGCCCGGGTTATCTTACATTCCTTCCCACTCTCAAGGCCCGGGTTATCTTACATTCCTTCCCACTCTCAAGGCCCGGGTTATCTTACATTCCTTCCCACTCTCAAGGCCCGGGTTATCTTACATTCCTTCCCACTCTCAAGGCCCGGGTTATCTTACATTCCTTCCCACTCTCAAGGCCCGGGTTATCTTACATTCCTTCCCACTCTCAAGGTTCGGGTTATCTTACATTCCTGCCCACTCTCAAGGGTTATCTTACATTCCTTCCCACTCTCAAGGCCCGGGTTATCTTACATTCCTTCCCACTCTCAAGGCCCGGGTTATCTTACATTCCTTCCCACTCTCAAGGCCCGGGTTATCTTACATTCCTTCCCACTCTCAAGGCCCGGGTTATCTTACATTCCTTCCCACTCTCAAGGCCCGGGTTATCTTACATTCCTTCCCACTCTCAAGGCCCGGGTTATCTTACATTCCTTCCCACTCTCAAGGCCCGGGTTATCTTACATTCCTTCCCACTCTCAAGGCCCGGGTTATCTTACATTCCTTCCCACTCTCAAGGCCCGGGTTATCTTACATTCCTTCCCACTCTCAAGGCCCGGGTTATCTTACATTCCTTCCCACTCTCAAGGCCCGGGTTATCTTACATTCCTTCCCACTCTCAAGGCCCGGGTTATCTTACATTCCTTCCCACTCTCAAGGCCCGGGTTATCTTACATTCCTTCCCACTCTCAAGGCCCGGGTTATCTTACATTCCTTCCCACTCTCAAGGCCCGGGTTATCTTACATTCCTGCCCACTCTCAAGGCCCGGGTTATCTTACATTCCTGCCCACTCTCAAGGCCCGGGTTATCTTACATTCCTTCCCACTCTCAAGGCCCGGGTTATCTTACATTCCTTCCCACTCTCAAGGCCCGGGTTATCTTACATTCCTGCCCACTCTCAAGGCCCGGGTTATCTTACATTCCTGCCCACTCTCAAGGCCCGGGTTATCTTACATTCCTGCCCACTCTCAAGGCCCGGGTTATCTTACATTCCTGCCCACTCTCAAGGCCCGGGTTATCTTACATTCCTGCCCACTCTCAAGGCCCGGGTTATCTTACATTCCTGCCCACTCTCAAGGCCCGCGTTACTCATTCACTCTCAAGGCCCGGGTTATCTTACGTTCCTGCCCACTCTCAAGGCCCGGGTTATCTTACATTCCTGCCCACTCTCAAGGCCCGGGTTATCTTACATTTCTTCCCACTCTCAAGGCCCGGGTTATCTTACATTCCTGCCTACTCTCAAGGCCCGGGTTATCTTACATTCCTGCCCACTCTCAAGGCCCGGGTTGTCTTACATTCCTTCCCACTCTCAAGGCCCGGGTTATCTTACATTCCTTCCCACTCTCAAGGCCCGGGTTATCTTACATTCCTTCCCACTCTCAAGGCTCGGGTTATCTTACATTCCTGCCCACTCTCAAGGCCCGGGTTATCTTACATTCCTGCCCACTCTCAAGGCCCGGGTTATCTTACATTCCTTCCCACTCTCAAGGCCCGGGTTATATTACATTCCTGCCCACTCTCAAGGCCCGGGTTATCTTACATTCCTTCCCACTCTCAAGGCCCGGGTTATCTTACATTCCTTCCCACTCTCAAGGCCCGGGTTATCTTACATTCCTTCCCACTCTCAAGGCCCGGGTTATCTTACATTCCTCTCCACTCTCAAGGCCCGGGTTATCTTGCATTCCTTCCCACTCTCAAGGCCCGGGTTATCTTACATTCCTGCCCACTCTCAAGGCCCGGGTTATCTTGCATTCCTTCCCACTCTCAAGGCCCGGGTTATCTTACATTCCTGCCCACTCTCAAGGCCCGGGTTATCTTACATTCCTGCCCACTCTCAAGGCCCGGGTTATCTTACATTCCTTCCCGCTCTCAAGGCCCGGGTTATCTTACATTCCTTCCCACTCTCAAGGCCCGGGTTATCTTACATTCCTTCCCACTTTCAAGGCCCGGGTTATCTTACATTCCTTCCCACTCTCAAGGCCCGGGTTATCTTACATTCCTTCCCACTCTCAAGGCCCGGGTTATCTTACGTTCCTGCCCACTCTCAAGGCCCGGGTTACCTTACATTCCTGCCCACTCTCAAGGCCCGGGTTATCTTACATTCCTTCCCACTCTCAAGGCCCGGGTTATCTTACATTCCTGCCCACTCTCAAGGCCCGGGTTATCTTACATTCCTGCCCTCTCTCAAGGCCCGGGTTATCTTACATTCCTTCCCACTCTCAAAGCCCGGGTTATCTTACATTCCTGCCCACTCTCAAGGCCCGGGTTATCTTACATTCCTGCCCACTCTCAAGGCCCGGGTTATCTTACATTCCTGCCCACTCTCAAGGCCCGGGTTATCTTACATTCCTGCCCACTCTCAAGGCCCGGGTTATCTTACATTCCTTCCCACTCTCAAGGCCCGGGTTATCTTACATTCCTGCCCACTCTCAAGGCCCGGGTTATCTTGCATTCCTTCCCACTCTCAAGGCCCGGGTTATCTTACATTCCTGCCCACTCTCAAGGCCCGGGTTATCTTACATTCCTGCCCACTCTCAAGGCCCGGGTTATCTTACATTACTTCCCACTCTCAAGGCCCGGGTTATCTTACATTCCTTCCCACTCTCAAGGCCCGGGTTATCTTACATTCCTTCCCACTCTCAAGGCCCGGGTTATCTTACATTCCTTCCCACTCTCAAGGCCCGGGTTATCTTACATTCCTTCCCACTCTCAAGGCCCGGGTTATCTTACATTCCTTCCCACTCTCAAGGCCCGGGTTATCTTACATTCCTGCCCACTCTCAAGGCCCGGGTTATCTTACATTAATTCCCACTCTCAAGGCCCGGGTTATCTTACATTCCTTCCCACTCTCAAGGCCCGGGTTATCTTACATTCCTTCCCACTCTCAAGGCCCGGGTTATCTTACATTCCTTCCCACTCTCAAGGCCCGGGTTATCTTACATTCCTTCCCACTCTCAAGGCCCGGGTTATCTTACATTCCTGCCCAGTCTCAAGGCCCGGGTTATCTTACATTCCTGCCCACTCTCAAGGCCCGGGTTATCTTACATTCCTGCCCACTCTCAAGGCCCGGGTTATCTTACATTCCTTCCCACTCTCAAGGCCCGGGTTATCTTACATTCCTGCCCACTCTCAAGGCCCGGGTTATCTTGCATTCCTTCCCACTCTCAAGGCCCGGGTTATCTTACATTCCTGCCCACTCTCAAGGCCCGGGTTATCTTACATTCCTGCCCACTCTCAAGGCCCGGGTTATCTTACATTCCTGCCCACTCTCAAGGCCCGGGTTATCTTACATTCCTGCCCACTCTCAAGGCCCGGGTTATCTTACATTCCTGCCCACTCTCAAGGCCCGGGTTATCTTACATTCCTGCCCACTCTCAAGGCCCGCGTTATCTTACATTCCTTCCCACTCTCAAGGCCCGGGTTATCTTACGTTCCTGCCCACTCTCAAGGCCCGGGTTATCTTACATTCCTGCCCACTCTCAAGGCCCGGGTTATCTTACATTTCTTCCCACTCTCAAGGCCCGGGTTATCTTACATTCCTGCCTACTCTCAAGGCCCGGGTTATCTTACATTCCTGCCCACTCTCAAGGCCCGGGTTGTCTTACATTCCTTCCCACTCTCAAGGCCCGGGTTATCTTACATTCCTTCCCACTCTCAAGGCCCGGGTTATCTTACATTCCTTCCCACTCTCAAGGTTCGGGTTATCTTACATTCCTGCCCACTCTCAAGGCCCGGGTTATCTTACATTCCTGCCCACTCTCAAGGCCCGGGTTATCTTACATTCCTTCCCACTCTCAAGGCCCGGGTTATCTTACATTCCTGCCCACTCTCAAGGCCCGGGTTATCTTACATTCCTTCCCACTCTCAAGGCCCGGGTTATCTTACATTCCTTCCCACTCTCAAGGCCCGGGTTATCTTACATTCCTTCCCACTCTCAAGGCCCGGGTTATCTTACATTCCTCTCCACTCTCAAGGCCCGGGTTATCTTGCATTCCTTCCCACTCTCAAGGCCCGGGTTATCTTACATTCCTGCCCACTCTCAAGGCCCGGGTTATCTTGCATTCCTTCCCACTCTCAAGGCCCGGGTTATCTTACATTCCTGCCCACTCTCAAGGCCCGGGTTATCTTACATTCCTGCCCACTCTCAAGGCCCGGGTTATCTTACATTCCTTCCCGCTCTCAAGGCCCGGGTTATCTTACATTCCTTCCCACTCTCAAGGCCCGGGTTATCTTACATTCCTTCCCACTTTCAAGGCCCGGGTTATCTTACATTCCTTCCCACTCTCAAGGCCCGGGTTATCTTACATTCCTTCCCACTCTCAAGGCCCGGGTTATCTTACATTCCTTCCCACTCTCAAGGCCCGGGTTATCTTACATTCCTTCCCACTCTCAAGGCCCGGGTTATCTTACATTCCTGCCCACTCTCAAGGCCCGGGTTATCTTACATTCCTGCCCTCTCTCAAGGCCCGGGTTATCTTACATTCCTTCCCACTCTCAAAGCCCGGGTTATCTTACATTCCTGCCCACTCTCAAGGCCCGGGTTATCTTACATTACTTCCCACTCTCAAGGCCCGGGTTATCTTACATTCCTGCCCACTCTCAAGGCCCGGGTTATCTTACATTCCTGCCCACTCTCAAGGCCCGGGTTATCTTACATTCCTGCCCACTCTCAAGGCCCGGGTTATCTTACATTCCTGCCCACTCTCAAGGCCCGGGTTATCTTACATTCCTGCCCACTCTCAAGGCCCGGGTTATCTTACATTCCTGCCCACTCTCAAGGCCCGGGTTATCTTACATTCCTGCCCACTCTCAAGGCCCGGGTTATCTTACATTCCTTCCCACTCTCAAGGCCCGGGTTATCTTACATTCCTTCCCACTCTCAAGGCCCGGGTTATCTTACATTCCTGCCCACTCTCAAGGCCCGAGTTATCTTACATTCCTTCCCACTCTCAAGGCCTGGGTTATCTTACATTCCTGCCCACTCTCAAGGCCCGGGTTATCTTACATTCCTGCCCACTCTCAAGGTCCGGGTTATCTTAAATTCCTTCCCACTCTCAAGGCCCGGGTTATCTTACATTCCTGCCCACTCTCAAGGCCCGGGTTATCTTACATTCCTTCCCACTCTCAAGGCCCGGGTTATCTTACATTCCTGCCCACTCTCAAGGCCCGGGTTATCTTACATTCCTGCCCACTCTCAAGGCCCGGGTTATCTTACATTCCTTCCCACTCTCAAGGCCCGGGTTATCTTACATTCCTTCCCACTCTCAAGGCCCGGGTTATCTTACATTCCTTTCCACTCTCAAGGCCCGGGTTATCTTACATTCCTTCACACTCTCAGGGCCCGGGTTATCTTACATTCCTTCCCACTCTCAAGGCCCGGGTTATCTTACATTCCTGCCCACTCTCAAGGTCCGGGTTATCTTACATTCCTCTCCACTCTCAAGGCCCGGGTTATCTTACATTCCTTCCCACTCTCAAGGCCCGGGTTATCTTACATTCCTCTCCACTCTCAAGGCCCGGGTTATCTTACATTCCTTCCCACTCTCAAGGCCCGGGTTATCTTACATTCCTCTCCACTCTCAAGGCCCGGGTTATCTTACATTCCTTCCCACTCTCAAGGCCCGGGTTATCTTACATTCCTCTCCACTCTCAAGGCCCGGGTTATCTTACATTCCTCTCCACTCTCAAGGCCCGGGTTATCTTACATTCCTTCCCACTCTCAAGGCCCGGGTTATCTTACATTCCTCTCCACTCTCAAGGCCCGGGTTATCTTACATTCCTTCCCACTCTCAAGGCCCGGGTTATCTTACATTCCTCTCCACTCTCAAGGCCCGGGTTATCTTACATTCCTTCCCACTCTCAAGGCCCGGGTTATCTTACATTCCTCTCCACTCTCAAGGCCCGGGTTATCTTACATTCCTCTCCACTCTCAAGGCCCGGGTTATCTTACATTCCTTCCCACTCTCAAGGCCCGGGTTATCTTACATTCCTTCCCACTCTCAAGGCCCGGGTTATCTTACATTCCTCTCCACTCTCAAGGCCCGGGTTATCTTACATTCCTTCCCACTCTCAAGGCCC
Organism: Cherax quadricarinatus; assembly: GCF_038502225.1. Lineage (NCBI taxonomy): Eukaryota > Metazoa > Arthropoda > Malacostraca > Decapoda > Parastacidae > Cherax > Cherax quadricarinatus. Next base: position 34,294,352 of record NC_091322.1, on the reverse strand, counting down.
GGGTTATCTTACATTCTTGCCCACTCTCAAGGCCCGGGTTATCTTACATTCCTTCCCACTCTCAAGGCCCGGGTTATCTTACATTCCTGCCCACTCTCAAGGCCCGGGTTATCTTACATTCCTTCCCACTCTCAAGGCCCGGGTTATCTTACATTCCTGCCCACTCTCAAGGCCCGGGTTATCTTACATTCCTCTCCACTCTCAAGGCCCGGGTTATCTTACATTCCTTCCCACTCTCAAGGCCCGGGTTATCTTACATTCCTTACCACTCTCAACGCCCGGGTTATCTTACATTCCTGCCCACTCTCAAGGCCCGGGTTATCTTACATTCCTCTCCACTCTCAAGGCCCGGGTTATCTTACATTCCTCTCCACTCTCAAGGCCCGGGTTATCTTACATTCGTGCCCACTCTCAAGGCCCGGGTTATCTTACATTCCTGCCCACTCTCAAGGCCCGGGTTATCTTACATTCCTCTCCACTCTCAAGGCCCGGGTTATCTTACATTCCTTCCCACTCTCAAGGCCCGGGTTATCTTACATTCCTGCCCACTCTCAAGGCCCGGGTTATCTTACATTCCTTCCCACTCTCAAGGCCTGGGTTATCTTACATTCCTCTCCACTCTCAAGGCCCGGGTTATCTTACATTCCTGCCCACTCTCAAGGCCCGGGTTATCTTACATTCCTCTCCGCTCTCAAGGCCCGGGTTATCTTACATTCCTCTCCACTCTCAAGGCCCGGGTTATCTTACATTCCTGCCCACTCTCAAGGCCCGGGTTATCTTACATTCCTGCCCACTCTCAAGGCCCGGGTTATCTTACATTCCTCTCCACTCTCAAGGCCCGGGTTATCTTACATTCCTTCCCACTCTCAAGGCCCGGGTTATCTTACATTCCTGCCCACTCTCAAGGCCCGGGTTATCTTACATTCCTCTCCACTCTCAAGGCTCGGGTTATCTTACATTCCTCTCCACTGTCAAGGCCCGGGTTATCTTACATTCCTGCCCACTCTCAAGGCCCGGGTTATCTTACATTCCTGCCCACTCTCAAGGCCCGGGTTATCTTACATTCCTCTCCACTCTCAAGGCCCGGGTTATCTTACATTCCTTCCCACTCTCAAGGCCCGGGTTATCTTACATTCCTGCCCTCTCTCAAGGCCCGGGTTATCTTACATTCCTCTCCACTCTCAAGGCCCGGGTTATGTTACATTCCTTCCCACTCTCAAGGCCCGGGTTATCTTACATTCCTTCCCACTCTCAAGGCCCGGGTTATCTTACATTCCTGCCCACTCTCAAGGCCCGGGTTATCTTACATTCCTCTCCACTCTCAAGGCCCGGGTTATCTTACATTCCTTCCCACTCTCAAGGCCCGGGTTATCTTACATTCCTTCCCACTCTCAAGGCCCGGGTTATCTTACATTCCTTCCCACTCTCAAGGCCCGGGTTATCTTACATTCCTGCCCACTCTCAAGGCCCGGGTTATCTTACATTCCTTCCCACTCTCAAGGCCCGGGTTATCTTACATTCCTCTCCACTCTCAAGGCCCGGGTTATCTTACATTACTCTCCACTCTCAAGGCCCGGGTTATCTTACATTCCTCTCCACTCTCAAGGCCCGGGTTATCTTACATTCCTGCCCACTCTCAAGGCCCGGGTTATCTTACATTCCTTCCCACTCTCAAGGCCCGGGTTATCTTACATTCCTTCCCACTCTCAAGGCCCGGGTTATCTTACATTCCTCTCCACTCTCAAGGCCCGGGTTATCTTACATTCCTCTCCACTCTCAAGGCCCGGGTTATCTTACATTCCTCTCCACTCTCAAGGCCAGGGTTATCTTACATTCCTCTCCACTCTCAAGGCCCGGGTTATCTTACATTCCTGCCCACTCTCAAGGCCCGGGTTATCTTACATTCCTCTCCACTCTCAAGGCCCGGGTTATCTTACATTCCTGCCCGCTCTCAAGGCCCGGGTTATCTTACATTCCTGCCCACTCTCAAGGCCCGGGTTATCTTACATTCCTCTCCACTCTCAAGGCCCGGGTTATCTTACATTCCTGCCCACTCTCAAGGCCCGGGTTATCTTACATTCCTCTCCACTCTCAAGGCCCGGGTTATCTTACATTCCTGCCCACTCTCAAGGCCCGGGTTATCTTACATTCCTCTCCACTCTCAAGGCCCGGGTTATCTTACATTCCTGCCCACTCTCAAGGCCCGGGTTATCTTACATTCCTCTCCACTCTCAAGGCCCGGGTTATCTCACATTCCTGCCCACTCTCAAGGCCCGGGTTATCTTACATTCCTGCCCACTCTCAAGGCCCGGGTTATCTTACATTCCTCTCCACTCTCAAGGCCCGGGTTATCTTACATTCCTGCCCACTCTCAAGGCCCGGGTTATCTTACATTCCTCTCCACTCTCAAGGCCCGGGTTATCTTACATTCCTGCCCACTCTCAAGGCCCGGGTTATCTTACATTCCTCTCCACTCTCAAGGCCCGGGTTATCTTACATTCCTGCCCACTCTCAAGGCCCGGGTTATCTTACATTCCTCTCCACTCTCAAGGCCCGGGTTATCTTACATTCCTGCCCACTCTCAAGGCCCGGGTTATCTTACATTCCTGCCCACTCTCAAGGCCCGGGTTATCTTACATTCCTTCCCACTCTCAAGGCCCGGGTTATCTTACATTCCTGCCCACTCTCAAGGCCCGGGTTATCTTACATTCCTGCCCACTCTCAAGGCCCGGGTTATCTTACATTCCTCTCCACTCTCAAGGCCCGGGTTATCTTACATTCCTGCCCACTCTCAAGGCCCGGGTTATCTTACATTCCTGCCCACTCTCAAGGCCCGGGTTATCTTACATTCCTTCCCACTCTCAAGGCCCGGGTTATCTTACATTCCTGCCCACTCTCAAGGCCCGGGTTATCTTACATTCCTGCCCACTCTCAAGGCCCGGGTTATCTTACATTCCTCTCCACTCTCAAGGCCCGGGTTATCTTACATTCCTGCCCACTCTCAAGGCCCGGGTTATCTTACATTCCTCTCCACTCTCAAGGCCCGGGTTATCTTACATTCCTGCCCACTCTCAAGGCCCGGGTTATCTTACATTCCTCTCCACTCTCAAGGCCCGGGTTATCTTACATTCCTGCCCACTCTCAAGGCCCGGGTTATCTTACATTCCTCTCCACTCTCAAGGCCCGGGTTATCTTACATTCCTGCCCACTCTCAAGGCCCGGGTTATCTTACATTCCTGCCCACTCTCAAGGCCCGGGTTATCTTACATTCCTTCCCACTCTCAAGGCCCGGGTTATCTTACATTCCTGCCCACTCTCAAGGCCCGGGTTATCTTACATTCCTGCCCACTCTCAAGGCCCGGGTTATCTTACATTCCTCTCCACTCTCAAGGCCCGGGTTATCTTACATTCCTGCCCACTCTCAAGGCCCGGGTTATCTTACATTCCTGCCCACTCTCAAGGGCCGGGTTATCTTACATTCCTTCCCACTCTCAAGGCCCGGGTTATCTTACATTCCTGCCCACTCTCAAGGCCCGGGTTATCTTACATTCCTGCCCACTCTCAAGGCCCGGGTTATCTTACATTCCTCTCCACTCTCAAGGCCCGGGTTATCTTACATTCCTTCCCACTCTCAAGGCCCGGGTTATCTTACATTCCTCTCCACTCTCAAGGCCCGGGTTATCTTACATTCCTGCCCACTCTCAAGGCCCGGGTTATCTTACATTCCTCTCCACTCTTTAGATTGGGTATGAGTTATGTTTTATATTTTCTTTGACTTCGTATTTACTTTATTCATTGTGAAGTATCTGAAGTTTATCCTTCTTGATCATCATTTTATTAAGAACAAAATACCGCGACCGGAACAATGAACAAATAACACGCATATACCATTTACAAAGTCACAGTCTGACTTTGTAAATGGTGCAAGTCGGACCAAAGCGTCGTCGTAACCTCTCTGCTATGTGCTGTGGCCCACTGCAAGACTTAGTATATACCAACTTGAAGGTTTGCTGTGGCCTCTCACCTATATTCCAGTATCGTTTGTGAAAGATTATACAGCATTATTATTTGCCTTTGTGTATGTTAGATGCGAAAAAGAAAAGTATACATCACTGTGATTATACGGCACTACGATTTGTTTCTAGGTAGATATAAGGAAGAAAATTGAGGCGTGTTTAGTCTCCTAAACTGCGTCACTCAGTGATTACATATGTAGTGTTTTGATGTCTATGTAACTTACGTACGTGTCAGTGTATGTTTGTGTGTGTGTGTGGGTTACATATTTGTTCTTACCTATTTGTGGTTGCAGGGGTCGATTCATAGCTCCTGGTTCCGCCTCTTTGCTGGTCGCTATTGAAAATAAAAATGTTTATTTTTTTGCAAACATTAAAATGTGTGGTTGACATATAAAATATATATGGATCCTGCCTCCACTACATCACTCTCCAGACTTCCACTTCCAGACAACTCTGACTGAAGAAATATTTTCTAACTTTCCTGTGATTCACTTGAGTTTTCAGCTGTGACCCCTTGTTGCTGTGTCCCATCTCTGAAATATCGTGTCTCCATCCACCTTGTCAATTCCTCCAAGTATTTTATATGTTGTTATCATGTCTTCTCCTATCCCTCCTGTCCCCCAATGTTGTCAGGTTGAGCTCCCTTAACTTCTCCTTGTATTACATACCCCCTCAGCTCCGGGACTGGTCTTGTTGCAAACCTTTGCACTTTCTCTAGCTTATTGACGCGTTTAACCAGGTGTGGGTTCCATACTTGTGTTGCATACTCCAATATGAGCCTGACATACACAGTGTACAGTGTCGTGAATGACTCCTTACATAGATGTCGAAACGCTATTCTTAGGTTTGCCAGGCGTCCATATGTTGCAACAGTTATTTGGTTGGTGTTCGCCTCAGATGTGCTCTGTATGATGCTCACCCCAGGATCCTTTTCCTTGAGTGAGTTTTGCAGCCTTTGACCTCTTAGGCTGTACTCCGTCTGCGGGCTTCTTTGTCCTTCCCTAAACTTCATAACTTGACACTTGCTGGGGTTAAACTCCAGGCTTGCAGCCTGTCTAGATCCCCTTGTAGGCTTACCTGATCTTTGTCCGCTTGTATTCTCCATATTAGCTTCACGTCTGCGAGCAGGGACACTTCTGAATCTATCCCTTCTGTCATGTCATTCACATATACAAGAAACAACACCGGACCTATGACTGACCCTTGTGGAACCCCACTCAACACACGCACCCACTGTGTGTGTGTGTGTGTGTGTGTGTGTGTGTGTGTTTATCCCACGTCCTTGCTTGTGTATATCAGTAGGTAAATATATATTTATATTCATGTTACTTTATTTTGTGTAACTCTTAGACTTTACCAAGCGCCCCTCAAACCCTAATAAAAAAAGGGGGGAGGGGGTAGAAATGACGAAAATTCACCTGGCTAGCTTTACACTAGAAATATTAAGAAAAAAAAGCTGGTGAAAATACTAAACTATCGGAGCGTGAGTGTACTGAGGCCTGAAACAGATATGTTTGTACAGGAAACATCATCGATTATCCAGGGTTTGAGGAAATGGTCGGTGGATTGTGTGGAGGTCACTGATAGGTGATTTAGAAGAGAGGAGACGAGTGCTGTAGTTTTGGTGATTGTGATTTTTTGGGGGTATTGTAGTTTGGGATAGTGGTGTGTACTTCCTTAGTTGTTTTTGCAGGAGTCGATTTACAGATATAAACCTCTCAGTAATCGACTTGCTTTACTGATTTCTGGCCTCCGGTACCCTATCAAACCTATTTTTAGAACTGTGTATGGCATTTGCCTTCACCTCTATCTTGTGCGTTCCTTTTATCAGCCTGGAGTAAACAGTGTACTTTCTGCGTCTTAACTCATATCTGCGCCCTCTACCTCCCTCGCTTCTCAAACAAATGGGATAGACCATCCTGAGAGATGGTAATTCCCAAGTAATAATTGCAGCTCTGCTGGAAGGAAAGTTGAAGCTACCGTAGCTGAGAAGTCTTCACTTAAGGGATAAGGAACAAAAAGGCAGATTACCGTGACTGGAACAATACACAAAGAACCCGCACATAGTAGAGAGAAGCTTACGACGACGTTTCGGTCCGACTTTAACTACTTGTTCGGATTTTTAATTCGGAAGGTTAGCCACCCAAGGTAATGACCACATCCTCATTACGCTACTGAAGACTGAAGTCTCCCAGCTCAGGCCGACGAATTTTAACACCGTGTAACCCATTTTGCGTGATGGAATATTACAGGGACAACACCTTTTCTTTACACTGTGTCCAATGCAATAGAGTAGAAGCACACTGCTGATGTATCCAATTATGATAAATAACTCTTGTACTTGTAGGGGTCGGCCTAGGAAAGGTTGGAGGGAGGGGGTAAAGGAGGTTTTGTGTGCGAGGGGCTTGGACTTCCAGCAGGCATGCGTGAGCGTGTTTGATAGGAGTGAATGGAGACAAATGGTTTTTAATACTTGACGTGCTGTTGGAGTGTGAGCAAAGTAACATTTATGAAGGGGTTCAGGGAAACCGGCAGGCCGGACTTGAGTCCTGGAGATGGGAAGTACAGTGCCTGCACTCTGAAGGAGGGGTGTTAATGTTGCAGTTTAAAAACTGTAGTGTAAAGCACCCTTCTGGCAAGACAGTGATGGAGTGAATGATGGTGAAAGTTTGTCTTTTTCGGGCCACCCTGCCTTGGTGGGAATCGGCCAGTGTGATAATAAAAATAATATAACTCTTGTACTTGTTACCTCTTTATAATTCTTGAGTATTTTGTAAGTCGTGCTCGCCTCTTGCTATTCTCGTTGGTTTGTTCATTAATTCTTAACATGTATTTCATTCCTCTCGGTTTTGACACCAGTCTTGTTGCGAACCTTTGCACTTTTTCTGGTTCCTGTATGTGCTTGATCAGGTGCGTGCTCCATGCTCTGAAAATGTAGCTAGTGAATACCTCAAGGGTGGTTCCTGACCCCACAGTCGAGTCCCGCACCTCAAGGATGGTTCCTGACCCCACAGTCGAGTCCCGCACCTCAAGGATGGTTCCTGACCCCGCAGTCGAGTCCCGCACCTCAAGGATGGTTCCTGACCCCACAGTCGAGTCCCGCACCTCAAGGATGGTTCCTGACCCCGCAGTCGAGTCCCGCACCTCAAGGATGGTTCCTGACCCCGCAGTCGAGTCCCGCACCTCAAGGATGGTTCCTGACCCCGCAGCCGAGTCCTGCATCTCAAGGGTGGTTCCTGACCCCGCAGCCGAGTCCTGCACCTCAAGGGTGGTTCCTGACCCCGCAGCCGAGTCCTGCACCTGAAGGGTGGTTCCTGACCCCGCAGCCGAGTCCTGCACCTCAAGGATGGTTCCTGACCCCGCAGCCGAGTCCCGCACCTCAAGGATGGTTCCTGACCCCGCAGCCGAGTCCTGCACCTCAAGGATGGTTCCTGACCCCGCAGCCGAGTCCCGCACCTCAAGGATGGTTCCTGACCCCGCAGCCGAGTCCCGCACCTCAAGGATGGTTCCTGACCCCGCAGCCGAGTCCTGCACCTCAAGGATGGTTCCTGACCCCGCAGCCGAGTCCCGCACCTCAAGGATGGTTCCTGACCCCGCAGCCGAGTCCTGCACCTTTATTGTATAATGTCTTAAATATTTTAGGCTCCTAAAAGCTGTTATAAGACTAGCTAGTTTAATATATGTTCCTGAAAGCCTATGTTTATGTTCTTCCAGTGGTATGTATGTTGTTCCAGTGGTATGTTTGTTCTTCCAGTGGTATGTTTGTATGTTCTTCCAGTGGTATGTTGGTATGTTCTTCCAGTGGTATGTTGGTATGTTCTTCCAGTGGTATGTTTGTATGCTCTTCAAGTGGTATGTTTGGTATGTTCTTCCAGTGGTATGTTTATATGTTCTTCCAGTGATATGTATGTTCTTCCAGTGGTATGTTTGTATGTTCTTCCAGTGGTATGTTTGTATGTTCTTCCAGTGGTATGTTTGTTATGTTCTTCCAGTGGTATGTTTGTATGTTCTTCCAGTGGTATGTATGTTCTTCCAGTGGTATGTTTGTATGTTCTTCCAGTGGTATGTTTGTATGTTCTTCAAGTGGTATGTTTGTATGTTCTTCCAGTGGTATGTTTGTTATGTTCTACCAGTGGTATGTTTGTATGTTCATCCAGTGATATGTATGTTCTTCCAGTGGTATGTTTGGTATGCTCTTCCAGTGGTATGTTTGGTATGTTCTTCCAGTGGTATGTTTGTATGTTCTTCTAGTGATATGTATGCTCTTCCAGTGGTATGTTTGGTATGTTCTTCCAGTGGTATGTTTGTATGTTCTTCTAGTGATATGTATATTCTTCCAGTGGTATGTTTGGTATGTTCTTCGTGTTACGCTTGTATGTTCTTCCAGTGGTATGTTTGTATGTTCTTCCAGTGGTATGTTTGTATGTTCTTCCAGTGGTATGTTTGTATGTTCTTCCAGTGGTATGTTTGTATGTTCTTCCAGTGGTATGTTTGTATGTTCTTCCAGTGGTATGGTTGGTTGGTATGTTCTTCCAGTGGTATGTTTGATATGTTCTTCCAGTGATATAATTGGTATGTTCTTCCAGTGATATGTTTGTATGTTCTTTCAGTGGTATATTTGGTATGTTCTTCCAGTGGTATGTTTGGTATGTTCTTCCAGTGGTATGTTTGTATGTTCTTCCAGTGGTATGTTTGGTATGTTCTTCCAGTGGTATGTTTGGTATGTTCTTCCAGTGGTATGTTTGTATGTTCTTCCAGTGGTATGTTTGGTATGTTCTTCCAGTGGTATGTTTGGTATGTTCTTCCAGTGGTATGTTTGGTATGTTCTTGCAGTGATATGTTTGGTATGTTCTTGCAGTGGTATGTTTGGTATGTTCTTCCAGTGGTATGTTTGGTATGTTCTTCCAGTGATATGTTTGGTATGTTCTTGCAGTGATATGGTTGGTATGTTTGGTATGTTCTTCCAGTGATATGTTTGGTATGTTCTTCCAGTGATATGTTTGGTATGTTCTTCCAGTGATATGTTTGGTATGTTCTTGCAGTGATATGGTTGGTATGTTTGGTATGTTCTTCCAGTGATATGTTTGGTATGTTCTTCCAGTGGTATGTTTGGTATGTTCTTCCAGTGGTATGTTTGGTATGTTCTTCCAGTGGTATGTTTGGTATGTTCTTCCAGTGATATGTTTGGTATGTTCTTGCAGTGATATGTTTGGTATGTTCTTGCAGTGATATGGTTGGTATGTTTGGTATGTTCTTCCAGTGATATGTTTGGTATGTTCTTCCAGTGATATGTTTGGTATGTTCTTCCAGTGATATGTTTGGTATGTTCTTGCAGTGATATGGTTGGTATGTTTGGTATGTTCTTCCAGTGATATGTTTGTATGTTCTTCCAATGATATGTTTGGTATGTTCTTCCAGTGGTATGTTTGGTATGTTCTTCCAGTGATATGTTTGTATGTTGTTCCAGTGATATGTTTGGTATGTTCTTGCAGTGATGTGGTTGGTATGTTCTTCCAGTGGTATGTTTGGTATGTACTTCCATTGATATGTTTAGTATATACCTTTGATATACCTTTGACGAGTTTCGAGTGTGTTTCTACTCCCGGAGCCCGGCCGTGGGCCAGGTTCGCCTCGTGCTAGTTGGTCAACCAGGCTGTTGTTGCTGCTGGAGGCCCATTACTCCACATATCCATCTCATTCTGGTTGAGCTGGCACCTGGTGAAGATACTTGTCCAATTTTTCCGTGAAGACTTCTACACTTGTACCAGCATTTTTTCTGATGTCTTCTGATAAGATGTTGAATAATCTGGGACAACGGATGTTGATATAGTGTTCCCTTATTGTGCCCACCGCACCCCTGCTTTTCACTGGGTTTATTTTGCATTTCCTCCTGTATCTCTCGCTCCAGTATGTTATGGCAGTGTGTAGATTTGGGACCAAGCCCTCGGGTACTTTCCAGGTATATATTATATATATCTCTCCGCTCCACTGAGTACGTATTTAAGACATTAAGGCTTTCCCAGTGATTTAAATGCTTTACTGGCTCTATGCGGGCCGTAAAAGATCTCTGTATTTTTTCCAGCTCTGATATATTTCCTGCTCCGGCATTATTTTCCACATCAACTCCCAGTTCGTATTCGATGTTGACTACAGTGCACGGGATGGATGTAGGATGCACAGTGACGACAGTGCTGGGTTACCGTGACGGTGACTCAGCACTCTCGTCATTATGTAAAATTATGTCTTATGAAATCAAACATCGAAAATATTTCGCCTGGGAGGGGCGACATCGTAGTGTTGGTCAGTCACTTTTGTTCTGTAGCCTGAAGTATGTCAGAGATGTAATATATGTAACTACCACCAGTACCCAACACTACCACTATCCTACACTACCACTACCCAACCCTACCACTACCCAACCCTACCACTACCCAACCCTACCACTACCCAACCCTACCACTATCCTGGACTACCATTGCTACTACCCTACACTGCTACTACCCTACACTACTACTACCCTACACTACTACTACCCTACACTACTACTACCCTACACTACTACTACCCTACACTACTACTACCCTACACTTCCACTACTACCACCACCACCCTACATGTTCCGCCCGCTACTTCCTCCTGCTCTTCCTCTTCTTTCCTCGCTCTTCCTCTCCCTTTTCTCATAGCCTTTCCCCCTTCTCTTGCTTGCCCTCTTCGCTCTCTTCCTTCTCCCTACCAGAGACATCCCGCCCAGTAAGTGTCTGGGGAACGCCAAGATTAACATTTTATCCTCATTTTCCACTCCAGTTTGTCGTTGAAAATATCAGGAGAATTCCTGTTTAGTGACGGGATTAAGATAATATGAGAAACGTAGGAGCAGGGAAGAAAGGCAGGAAAGAGGGAGAGAGAGAGAGAGAGAGAGAGAGAGAGAGAGAGAGAGAGAGAGAGAGAGAGAGAGAGAGAGAGAGAGAGAAAGGAGGGAGGGAGAGAGGAAGGAAGGAAAGAGGTAAGTGCATAAAAGTGGTGGGTGGGTACTTATTGTCTTGGTACATATTAAAGATATATAGTATTCTTCTTCATGGTTGCATATAATATAGCACGAGTGCTGACACTGGGTGCCAGTAGCTTAGATGATTCACTAATTTAAGTGAGCAGTAAAATATCTTTCTTTATTCTCTGCCTGAGATATACCACTTAAACCTTTGATCGTCTGGCATTCTTAGCCAAGGTTGTTGTGCTGTTGTTTCTCTTCTGTGAAATTATCTGACACTCTTTTGCCCCTTTCCAGTTTTGAGTTAGTTATTTTTTCCTGACGAATATATTGTAATTTAGTTCCCGCTATACATTTGTCAATACTGTTAATATATTATTATTGTCATTAGTCAGTATGAGGGCTGGTAGGGGATGTGTACCTCTGTGATACCTTTAATGTTCATATTTCTCCACACATCTCTGTGTGAGAGTCAGTTGGATACTAGACTCCTTTGAGGCAGGACCTCGGCTTTGCAGATCCATATATATCTTTGCATTTACAAACTGGAGAGAGAGGAACACACTCCCACTGGAGGACATAAATGGATATTATGTTGTGGGTTGACTGGAGAGCGAATGAGGACTGGAATAATACTGGCACTTGCTCTGGTAGCTTATAATGTCGAGGTATGCTTAACAATTCGCAAACAGGCGAAATTATTTACAAACTTAATCTCTCAGTCTACAGCAGGATTCGTACATGCAAACTCAGCATCAGAGTATACAGTACTATAATCAAACAGACAGACTGCAGATCTGGAATCTGGCAGTGTACTCTGATGCCGAGTTTGAAGGCTCGAATCCTGGCGTGGATTTGGCATCAGAGTACACTGCCAGACTCCAGATCTGCAGTCTGGCTGTGTGATTATAGTACTGTGTACTCTGATGCCGAGTTTGAAGGCTCGAATCCTGCTGTGGACTGACGGATTATGTTTGTTAATAATTTCGCCTGTCTGCGAATTGTTAAGCATATTTCTACATTATACGTTACCCGAGTAAGTGCCAGTATTATTGCAGCTCTCACTCACTCTCCAGTCAACCCACAACACATTATCAGTTTACGTCCTTCAGTGCGAGTGTGTTAATGTCTCTCCAGTTTTACAATGCTTATAGCTGTGTTTTTTATTTCTCTTGCGTTAGATTTATCATCTCTTTCTGTTCTATGTTAGAGTTTCATGCTGGTTTGTATTGCATTCATCTTCCCTCTTTATATTTGTTTGGAATCTCAAACTGGCTTGTCAGATTTACAATCCCTCTTTGTAATGTTTACTAGAGGAGAATATATAATATCTTTACATGTTGCTCCTCGAGGCTTTGGACTGCTATTACTGGTTGTATAGATTCTGCAAATCAGACCTCACCTGCTTCGTGCTGGTAAACATCAACTATCCACGGAGGTACTAGCATCTTCTCACCAGTGCGAAGCAAATAGTAAGCAGGTTGATTAACAACCACCAACCGAGTTACTATAGTCAACACTGAGAGACAAGATCCTGTTAAGTGTTTTGCATTTGGCAGGATTATTATTATTTCTGTCTCATGATAATATAAGATTGCAGGTAAAGCTTATAAATTTCTACTTAAATTCCACTTTGCAGTTATAGTTACTTTCCTGTGTGTTTCTTAATAGTTCTTAGTCCATTAATATTTTCTTTTCCAGTGTTGAAGGTCTGGTCAGAGACTGGGCCGCGGAGGCCATGATCCATGCCACAGTTTACAGACATACATGGAAAATAAGTCCTTTTCATATATGCTTCCTAGTGGAAGCAGATATGAAAAGGACAGTTACTTTATGAAACTCATAACGTTAGTGAAAGCAAACAATGGACAAGATTTAGAGGTGGTGAATAAAGGTAAGTAGTGAGTTTATTGAGGCTGTGGCTTTTTCTGTGATGATTTTCGATAGCTCTGTGATTTCAGTTCTTTTAGTTTTTGTCTTAACTTCCTTCGTTTAGTTTGTTCAGTTTTTAGATTGTTTTGTCTTTTTCTGCCCAGGAAACAGCATTCTGACACAGGTCTTAGTCATAAGATGGCTCGCTCAGTGCCGGGGTCACGGGACCAACTGCAGTTTGGCTGGTGGCGTCAGGTCGCAGCTAACACTGGTGTTTACTTTTTCTTACTCGCCGGTACTCTCCCGGCCCGAGTCTTTTCCAAGTAGTGGTGACCCGGCCTTGGCTCCCTATCTGGGGAGTATCTCCAGACCAAAGTCTCCCATGGGAGGTGTTTACTGTCGTCTTGGTAGTGGTGTATCAGTGAAATGTTGCACCCCGTGTACAACGAGGATTTTAGGTAAAAGGACACAAGTGCCACTAATGCCACATTATCATTGTGGCAACGTTTCGCTCTCCAGGAGCTTTTTCAAGCCGTTACAAACAATACAGGGACACAGAGGGTATATATATGTATAGAGTGATGTGCTTTGTACCTATATATACACCTATATATACCTATATATACACATATATACCTATATATACACTATATATACCTATATATACACTCTGTTCCTGTATTGTTTGTAACAACTTGACAAAATTCCTGGAGAGCGAAACGTTGCCATAATAAAAATGTCGCATTAGCTGCACTTGTATTCTTTTAGCTAACATATTATCGGTAATTCTACCAACATTATTACAACGAAGATGAAACTCTTCTCAAAACTCCAGCAGAAGAGGAGGATCCAGTGGTAGCATCTATCACTGGACGTGAGTGCCGGAGACGCTTATGTTGTGACCGCTGTATAGTCCTTGTGGCTTAGCGCTTCTTTTTGATTATAATAATTATGTTGTGACCGCTGTATAGTCCTTGTGGCTTAGCGCTTCTTTTTGATTATAATAATGTTGTGACCACCATTCTTCTTTAATTTATGTCTTCCTACCTTCTTCACATATATATATTGGTGTCAACATCCCTGGTTGTCCCAGACTTTTTAACATCGTACCAGAAGACATCACAGACACTACCGGAATAAGTGTAAAAGTATTCAGAAAATTTCCACAATTTCCTCCTTCAAGTGCCGAATCAACCAGGCTGCGATGGATATATGGGCCAGCGGGCCTGCCAGCAGCAACAGTCTGGTTGACCAGGAACGCAGCAGACGAGCCTGACCCAGGGCCCGATTGCGGAAGTAAGAAAACTCTGGAAACCTACCTGAGGCGAAGGTAAATGTTGGCGCGTGTGATGAGTGGTGACTGTTTCATGGTTCCCTGATGACGTTCTTTAGGCTGATTGGTGGCTGCTTTGTGTCTCTCTAATGTCGTTAGCAAGCGATTAATACATACTTGAGGACGTGTGATGATGCTGGGCACCCAGTTGGTCGTTGCTGTTGATGGAATATACTTGAGTTTGGTGGTAACGCTCTTGGTAATACTAGTTTGTGGTGACGCATTCTCCAATTTTTCGTCTCTTTTTCAATTTTCCCAGATTGGCAATTTTGGCGGTTGTCGCACCTTCTCAGGACAGTCATGGCGTCCTGGGACAGTGTCACGGCATCCTGAGAGTATCATAGCTCTTGGACAGTGTCATGGCATCCTGGACAACGTCACGGCATCCTGGAAGTGTCATGGCGTCCTGGGATAGTGTCACTGCTTCTAGAGACAGTATTGTGTCAGGGAGCAGTATCATAGCTTCTGGGCACAGTTCCTTGGTCGTTCATAAAGGCAGAATCTTCTCTTGAAAGAATTTAAGGTCATGGGACCGTGCTAATGTCTTCTGTGACAGCCTGGTTGATCAGAAGGCCTGGCCTGTGACGAGGCCTGCCATTAGCGTTGATCCCTGACGCTGTTTCCAGGTAAACTTCAGGTGAACTCATTTTCCTCCGCAGAAAAAAAGGTCATTTCCACAGCATCCGCAGTCATCTCCCAAGGAAACACTGACTGATGCTCTCTCATACAACTGATGCTGCAGTCAACAATTTTGCATCGCATTTTTATATCTTGTTTTAGGATTTTTACATGAAGGCTGACAACACGAGGTGGATAATGAAGGATATGGAGCTATTCTAAATACTATTTAGTAAGTTATGACGATGTAATTAACCAAAATTATGTGTTACTACGTATGTTTTCTCTTTCAACAATGAATTCTTCAAACGGAAATTTAGTTGCAGTATGGGGAAGGCAACTCTCTCCTGTACTCGCTATCTTGTCAAACACTTGTTTCCAGCTTTAAGAGAAATTCATTGTTATACTTTGATGAATAAGACCATTGTTGTGGAGAGAAATAGAAAAGAGAGAGAGACAAATGTAGTGTAATGCGATTCTTTATTGACAACGTTTCGCCCACACAGTGGGCTTGTTCAATTCGCACATGTATCTAATCTCTTTGTGTCTTGATGAAATATACTGGGCGAAACCTTGTGGTGTTGAGGTTGCCTTGAATAGCTGCTGCTCGTGGGTTTCACGCTTCAAAACCTGATCCTGGCCATACCTGTGTTCAGCCTGAACACAGGTATGGCCTGTGTTCAGAATGAAGCCAGACCTCATTGTTGCCTGACCTCGGCTTCTAAGACTTGGTCTTGGATCGTAAGATCTGGTCTGGGACTGTAAGGTCTGGTCATGGATCCCAAGATCTGGCCTTGGATAGTGACATTTGGTCTTGGATCGTAAGATCTGGTCTGGGACTGTAAGGTCTGGTCATGGATCCCAAGATCTGGCCTTGGATAGTGACATTTGGTCTTGGATCCTGAGATCCGGTTTTCGATCGTATAATCTGGCCTTGGATCCTGAGATTTGTTTTTGGATCGTAAGATCTGCGTTTGGATTCCGAGATCTGGTTTTGGATTGCAGGATTTGGTTTTGGATCGCAAGATTTGGTTGTGGATGCCAAGATCTGGCCTTGGATCGCAAGATTTGGTTGTGGATGCCAAGATCTGGCCTTGGATCGCAAGATTTAGTTGTGGATCCCAAGATCTGGCCTTGGATCGCAAGATTTGGTTGTGGATCCCAAGATCTGACCTTGGATTGCTTCACCTGTTGATGGTTACCGAGGTCATCGCCCCCCACCACTTGGTCCCAGACTGCTGGTATGATCAGTCAGGCTATTGGCACTAGAAACAGTTCAACGTATGCATCACAGCCCTGCTGATCAGGAACTGTCTAAAAGTATCTACTTCTTGAAGGTAACTGAAGGCTTCTTGGTCATTTCCTCCTTTGGGTATTAAAGGGATTATTTAAAGGGAGGAATTCTTGAAATAGGGTTTTGCAATTTTTTAATAACAGAATCAATTTTAGGATTTCTTTCGCTTTCACTAATTGTTTTTTGCTGTCTGCTGGGCTGCCTTTAATGTTTCTTGTTTCAACTCCAAACATTCTCTCACTATTGTTCAGCTTTGATTCAGCAAGAAATCTTGAAATTTTGAGACATTCTTTTATGCTTTATCTCCTCTCTCTCTCTCTCTCTCTCTCTCTCTCTCTCTCTCTCTCTCTCTCTCTCTCTCTCTCTCTCTCCCTCTAGCGTGGTTGTTAGGTAGAAACCAACTGGTGGCATCTAATTCATTGTCATCATCGTCATCATCATTCATCAATTCATCATCATAGATATGGGTAGTTGTGAAAGTCTTGTTGCGCTGCGTGACTTTCGTTTCATCGTATGACTGTTGGTTTAAGGAAGTGTGAGTCTTGTTGATGAGTGGGTCTCGTGTGTTGTGTGAGGTTTATTGACGTATATTGTGGCTGTACTGTGTCAGGAGTGGTGTAAGTATACTGTGTATTATGAGAGTACTGTGTATTATGAAGGAATTGGGTATTATGAGGATATTTGGTACTGTGTGAGGAAGGTTGTTGTGTATTGTGGGTGAACTGTGTAAGGGCCCTTTGTGTATTAAGTGTATTGTGTATTATGGGAGTATATTGTGTGAGGGTATTATATATTTAGGGTATTGTTACTATTATATGGTATAGGGCTGTAATGTCACGTTATTGCATTGTTGTTATTGCACTGTTATTTTGTTGTTGCTGGCACTGTGTTAATGAAATTTTATGTTTGTGCACTAACATTGTGTGGTCTCCCAACAGAGTGGTCGTGGCTTGAGCCGCCTCAGTTCGTCGTGTCCGTCGCTCAACGTGGACGGGGAGGAGCTGGACGATGACGACTCTCCCTCATGTAAGTCCCCCTCTGGGCCCAGCCCCGCCCTGCCAGGAGCCAGCAGCAGCAGCAGCAGCCCCCACGCCCACACCTATCAGGCGAGGAGGGGGTCTGGTCGTCTCTCCTCGCGCTCCGACGACGGCGAGACCACCAGCCCCAACACCCCCAACACCCCCAACACGCCTATCACCTCCAGCTCCCTCGACGAGCACCACCTCTGTCCCGATACCCCCAAAATCCGGGTCAACGACTCCACGCCCACAGGTACAGGCGAGGACGTCCCCCTCTGGTGGTGCCCTGCCTGTTCCCCTAGCACCATGCACTGCCCACTTCCAGGTTATGCATGGCATTCCTAGGACACGCCTATCCATCCGCCCTAGATTATGTCTGTTCTCCATTTTAGTGTACGTTTGCTTCCATGTCCTAAAGGGAGACGCATACACTCGTCCCGGGACATGTCCATTCCCTCTGCACGAAACTCCCCCCCCCCCCCATCCCTCCCTCCCTATCCCTTAGCCCTGTTGTTACATCGGCGTCGTTTGCTCTTTATTATTTTGCGGCTGAGAGTTTGCTTGCAAGCTTTATCAAGTCACTGACCTTCTCCAGGACGACCAACAGGTGGTGGTTAATACCTAGTATTACCTAGTATTACCACCAATACTTACTACCAACACATCTACTACCAGCCACATGTATTACGAAGTTCATGTTCTACTGAGGACAGGTACTATCAACCACGGGCACTATCAATGACAGGTATTGTCAACCACGAGTACTACCAACGACAGGTACTATCAACCGCGGGTATTACTCACGACAAGTACTATCAACCACGGGTACAACCCACGACAGGTACTATCAACGACAGGTACTATCTACCACAAGTACTATCAAAGACAGGTACTATCAACAACGGGCGCGTCGAACTGCAGGTACTGTTAACCACGGGTACTACTAATGACAGGTACTAACAGTCACGGATGCTACCAGTGACAGTACTGAAGTCTTTTTGTTTAAATATTTGTTAACATTAAGTCCCAAAAGACTTAAACAGGTATCAAATAAGAGAGTGCATACATGCCTTTATACATTTTTAGCCAGCATCTGATGTTCCGGGTAGAAGTGACTTAACCGGTACCTGGAGGTAGTAATGATGCGCCGGGTAGGAGCAACTTAACCAGTACTTGGAGGTAGTAATGATGTGCCGGGTAGGAGCAACTTAACCAGTACTTGGAGGTAGTAATGATGTGCCGGGTAGGAGCAATTTAACCAGTACTTGGAGGTAGTAATGATGTGCCGGGTAGGAGCAACTTAACCAGTACTTGGAGGTAGTAATGATGTGCCGGGTAGGAGCAACTTAACCAGTACTTGGAGGTAGTAATGATGTGCCGGGTAGGAGCAACTTAACCAGTACTTGGAGGTAGTAATGATGTGCCGGGTAGGAGCAACTTAACCAGTACTTGGAGGTAGTAATGATGTGCCGGGTAGGAGCAACTTAACCAGTACCTGGAGGTAGTAATGATGTGCCGGGTAGGAGCAACTTAACCAGTACTTGGAGGTAGTAATGATGTGCCGGGTAGGAGCAACTTAACCAGTACCTGGCGGTAGTAATGATGTGCCGGGTAGGAGCAACTTAACCAGTACTTGGAGGTAGTAATGATGTGCCGGGTAGGAGCAACTTAACCAGTACTTGGAGGTAGTAATGATGTGCCGGGTAGGAGCAACTTAACCAGTACTTGGAGGTAGTAATGATGTGCCGGGTAGGAGCAACTTAACCAGTACCTGGAGGTAGTAATGATGTGCCGGGTAGGAGCAACTTAACCAGTACTTGGAGGTAGTAATGATGTGCCGGGTAGGAGCAACTTAACCAGTACTTGGAGGTAGTAATGATGTGCCGGGTAGGAGCAACTTAACCAGTACTTGGAGGTAGTAATGATGTGCCGGGTAGGATCAACTTAACCAGTACTTGGAGGTAGTAATGATGTGCCGGGTAGGAGCAACTTAACCAGTACTTGGAGGTAGTAATGATGTGCCGGGTAGGAGCAACTTAACCAGTACCTGGAGGTAGTAATGATGTGCCGGGTAGGAGCAACTTAACCAGTACTTGGAGGTAGTAATGATGTGCCGGGTAGGAGCAACTTAACCAGTACCTGGAGGTAGTAATGATGTGCCGGGTAGGAGCAACTTAACCAGTACTTGGAGGTAGTAATGATGTGCCGGGTAGGAGCAACTTAACCAGTACCTGGAGGTAGTAATGATGTGCCGGGTAGGAGCAACTTAACCAGTACTTGGAGGTAGTAATGATGTGCCGGGTAGGAGCAACTTAACCAGTACCTGGAGGTAGTAATGATGTGCCGGGTAGGAGCAACTTAACCAGTACCTGGAGGTAGTAATGATGTGCCGGGTAGGAGCAACTTAACCAGTACCTGGAGGTAATGATGTGAACTTGCGTAATGTTTGTTTTACTTAGGTGTATTGTTTTATAATGGTGTACCAGTGAGTGTGTAGTATCAGTGAAGCTTATGCACCTGCAGCATGACCCAGCACTTGTCTCACTGTTGCACCTTGTTATGCTCGTTGAGTTATTGGTGTCTTTATACTGTTTAAGTTGTTGAACTTTCTGTGCACTTTCTTTGAGTTCTTGCTGTTTTTTATTTATAAATTCGTTATTAGTAGCATAAAAAAAAGTTTTTCACTGATTCAGGTCGTTCGTGTGAGTTTGAAGGGATGGCAGTTCTGTAATTTTTAATTCTTTTTCCACCTGTTTTTGCTTCTCCGCCTTCCTTTTTTTTCCCTTTCACTTATTTATTTTTCATCATACTCTTCTGGTAGGTTGTCTACATCACCATGCGACTTGGATGTTCATCCTGGCAGGCCTTTGCTGTTCTCGCTAATGTGTGACCTTCAGTTACGTGTATATGTGAAAGACATCGCACAGCAGCGTCAGAAAGGTGTTCTTTACCTTACCTGACGTATCAGGTCACCTACCACGACTCCTTCCTTCTCTTCCTTCATTACATTTCTAATACCTGATTTACCCTCCTTCTCATGCAATTCCTTCCTTCCAAAATCATTTGGCATTTGATTTATCCCGATTACCTTGTTTAGGTGTTGTTATTAATATTAGTCGATTTTAGTGTTTTATTTTTTCTCACGTTTATGTTCATTATTCATGAGTTATAGTAGTGATAGTTTGTGCTTACTGAACACGTTTATTGACTTGCCAGTTTAAATAACGTTTGCATGTTTAAACCAGTGTAATACAATATCTTGTTGTATAAATGATTGTACATTTGTAATGTAATTATCTTAGCCCTTGTACTTACAGGGAAAAGCATATACGTATATATATATATATATATATATATATATATATATGCAATAAGATCACAGTAATGTGATCCTTGATAATGTGAGTAGTCACGAAAGCGCTTGGAATTTCTCTGTTCTTTCAGAGTGGTTGTTTTGCATATATATATATATATATATATATATATATATATATATATATATATATATATATATATATATATATATAATGTAACGGTACTGAATATGTACATCTAAATGCAAATTTTATAAAGTTTTGCATTAGAAAATTACCAACAGCCTGACTGATCAGTAACGGAGTCGCGAACAACGGGAGGAGGAGGAAGATCGAACCTCCGGCACTCGTTTCCTTCAGTGACCCACACAGGTTTAGAGCCTCACGCAATACAACAAGAACGTTGAATAGAAAATATGGATTGTTTATACATTTTGTACCTCAGTATGGACAGTGGTGAAACAGAGGTTACAACTGTGCTTACGTTGGACTGTGTGCAGGAAACATCAACAGCTTGATCGCTCAGACTGTTAACCAGGAGGCCTGGTCTCGCACCCACCCCCTTTTATGAACCCCGAAATTATTTAACATCTACAGGTATCCAGTCTGTGTCTGGAATAACTTATGCCGTCAGGCTACATCTCTTGTGTTTCTCTTCACTGTACACTCGTACATGCTTAATATTGTCACTCGTTAGGCGGATCTCTTGTACTCGCCTGGTGGAGCCGATCCATAGCTCCTGGCCCCACCTCCTAACTTTTGTCTAAAGGTTTCGCTGATTTCTAAAATCCAGGGCCAGATTCCTAGTTTAACAATAATTTAATAAAAATAATGCACCAGAATTATTAGCCATAAATGTGTGTTTGAGAAGAGTCGTAAAATGTAATCAACATTAAACTCTGCGGTGATTTATACCCAGATTTTACTACTAAATCTTTACAAATAAACATGAAATAATTTCTAGGAGGCGGGAAACCCAATATTCAATGGAGGTGCTTCTCAATTATCATAACAGCTGGTGCTGACGCTCACAGGAACATACACACTCACGTGTGTATCTCTGTGTACACACACACACACACACACACACACACACACACACACACACACACACACACACACACACACACACACACACACATACACACACACACGCACACGCACGCACACACAATGCTTGTTTGCTTAAATCCCTTTAATGCCTCCGACCAGTTTGGAGCGTTCTATTCGCAGCTGGGTCTGAGACTTGGTTGATCGACCAGGCTGTTGCTAACCACGGACCGCAGTCATGCGTAATCATGACAAGTGTGTTTAACTCCAACCATCACATCTTCACGAACCCTCCCGACAGCTGATCCGACATGACACACAGGAAGTGGTCCACTTAGTCCTTGAAGACACTAAACTTTGTAGATAAACAAGTGTTGCACAGGTGTGTGACTCACCCCTTGCCTTACATCTGTTGGTACCAGTCTGAAAAGTCTTACATAACACATGTGGCCTTTAATTACAGCTCGGACATCGCTACTTTTCACTGGGTTGATTGTATACTACTTCCCATGTGTCTCACTCCTGTAAGTTATTATTGGGAAGTATACCCTTGAGTGTCTTCCGTGTATATGTTATCAAGTATCTCTCTCCTCCGTTCCTGAGAGTACTTTCTAAGTGCTTGGAGACGTTCCCAGTACTTTAGGTGTTTTACTGATGCTCTCTGTCCACTAATCGTAGCACAATCTATAATCAGTCAGATATGAAACTGAGAAAATTGAGGGGAATATTATGCCATGAGGAAGAGAGCTCTTCACTGTGGCAGTCTCTGATTTTACGACGTTTACAAATACACTTTGCCGATACAGTACCAAAACGTTGCTCAATAAGCAACATGCGCAGCACTTGGGTATCTTTACTGGATAAACATTTCGCCTGCGCAGGAAGCCATCGCCACCACCATCAGAATAAAATTACTGGAAACAGCCGTATTTGAATCTGAATGAGCGTTTGCCAGGCTGGCATTGTTAAGGCACTGTGTACTACGATGCTGCTAACACCGCTCTCACCACCAGCATCCAGTCAGCATAACATTGTTCTACACTCTATGTCCATGTATACCCATCCACTTTGCACGTACCCACTTCACATGTACCCATTTCACATGTACCCACCTCACATGTATCACTTCACATGTACCCGCTTCACATTTACCCGCTTCACATGTATCCACTTCACAGGTTCTCACTTCACATGTACCTACTACAGATGTACCCTCTACAGATTCACACAGTGATCTGGCACACGTATAGAACTGGTCGAGGTCGCAGTAACGTATATTTAAAAAAAAGTTAGGTTACCATTAAGGAAACGTTTCGCCCACCAGGTGCTGTTATCAGTCGGGTACAGAGGAGAATGTTTACAGTGTAGGAGGAGGTGTTCCAACTAGTGACTTCACGGTATGATTCTTCTCATGACCTAGAATCAACTTAGCTAGCAAACACTGCAGTTATAATGTTAACATGTATTCAGTTTATACCTTTCATATGCAATTAATATTGAATGCAGAGTGTAGCCACTTAAATGTATGCTGAGTGTGTGTAGAAGTGTGAGTGTTAAGTAGAATATCGCAGTGTGTGTGTGTGTGTCTTACCCTGTGTCAGATTCTGCATGTATCCTCCTCCATTGAAGATGAATGTGCGTCTTACCCCGTGTCACTCTGCATGTATCCGTCTCCAGTGAGGATGCTGAAGGACACCGGAACAGACAGTCTTACGTCGCAAGTCTCTTTAGCCAGTGACAGCTGCTCTTATTCCACCTCCCAGCCCTCTCCCTCTCTTCTTCATCCCCCCCTCTCCTCCGTCACGCCTTCTGCTCCATCCCTCCCTCCCTCCCTCTCTCTTCCGTCCCCTCCTTCCCTCATCTCCAGTCCCCTGACGAGTCACCGGGGTGCCTTGACACCCGCTACGGTGATGATCTAGTCTGGGATGTGCCGTCTCCAGTGTCATTAATGGGGAATGATCCACACCTGCAGTGTTCCAGCCTCTTACACATCCATAATTAATAATGCACATTAATTACAGTAGTAATAAGAACTTAATTATATTATTATTGTTACTATTATTATCACTATTAGTTTATTATTATTGTTACTGCTATTATTTTTATAATAATTATAATTATTATTATTAGCTGGTAGTTGTTTATAAGGCATTCCTGCAGGCAGCAAACATATCATTAAAGCTTGCCATTGCAATAAAGTTATAATTGTGTTGGTAAATCTTTGCAGAGAGGTGCTTGTGCAACACGCGGGAGTGGTTGCATGAGCAAGAAGTGTGCAAAATTTTTGCAGTTGCACAACCTCCCTCCCTAATAGAGGCCTGCACGTGGAGTGCTGCAATTAGTGCTCATTGCAATTTTGCGTGTTTGCTAAATTGCAAATGGTGGTGTGTTGCATAGCACTGGTTTTGAAGACCACTCTTGAATGTTAGTGCAGTACAATACAGCTAAATGATGATGTGGTGTGCAGGGAGAGTCAGCTTAGTGTATGTGTAAAGCGACTCAGCTTGTCAGCTTAGTGTATATGTACAATGACTTATCTGTCAGCTTAGTGTAAGTGTATAGCGACTCGGCTTGGTGTGTAACACGAATCAGCTTAGTATTTGTAAAGGGAATCAGCTTAGTATTTGTAAAGGGAATCAGCTTAGTATTTGTAAAGGGAATCAGCTTAGTATTTGTAAAGGGAATCAGCTTAGTATTTGTAAAGGGAATCAGCTTAGTATTTGTAAAGGGAATCAGCTTAGTATTTGTAAAGGGAATCAGCTTAGTATTTGTAAAGGGAATCAGCTTAGTATTTGTAAAGGGAATTAGCTTAGTATTTGTAAAGGGAATCAGCTTAGTATTTGTAAAGGGAATCAGCTTAGTATTTGTAATATGAATCAGCTTAGTATTTGTAAAGGGAATCAGCTTAGTATTTGTAAAATGAATCAGCTTAGTATTTGTAAAATGAATCAGCTTAGTATTTGTAAAGGGAATCAGCTTAGTATTTGTAAAATGAATCAGCTTAGTATTTGTAAAATGAATCAGCTTAGTATTTGTAAAATGAATCAGCTTAGTGTATAAAACGAATCATCTTACTATGCTATGACTCAGCACCGTCACAGTCTTTGCTGGTAATAAAAGTGGCGTCCTCGGAAGTCAGACAATCTTCAAGAGGATATAAGTAAAGTGTTGCAGTGTTGCTCAGAGATCAGTGTGATGTCAGGTGAGGTCAAGTTTCACTTACTCCGCTGTGGAAGAATGCAAGAAGTAAAGACAGAGGACAAACTCAAATCATTCATTATACTTTACCTTTGATGAGTTCCGAGTCTCTCTCTACTCTCGGAGCTCGGCCATGGGTCAGGCTCGTCTGGTACTTACCTGGTCAACCAGGCTGTTGCTGCTGGTGGGGCGCTACTCCACATATCCATCACAGCTTGGAAACTTCGTGTGAGGGACTTGAGAGTCATCATGTCACAAGATCTAATATTCAAGGATCATAACAATGTTACTATTACTACTACAAGGAAAATGATAGACTGGATAACTAGAACTTTTTAAGACAAGCGACACTGAGCCAGTGATGATACTTTTCAAGTCACTTGTTTTCTCCAGGTTGGAATGCTGCTGTTCAAGGTAGACGAGATTGCTCAGCTAGAAAAATGCAGACAGATCTTTCATTGCCCGTATATAGTCATACATCTAAACTACTGGGACTGCCAGAAGTCCTTTCAACTGTATTCTCTGGAACATAGGCGAGAATGGCACATAATAATTTACGCATGGAAAATCCTGGAAGGACTGGTTCATCCTGCACACCGGAATCACTCAGAGCAAGAGACTTGGCAGACGGTACAGAGTACTTCCAAGACAAAGCAGGGGCGCGACGAGTTATACTGAGAGAGAAAATCGGCTAATGTCAGAGGTCCTCGACTCTTCAGCGCCCTCTCTCAATGCATAAGGGAATTAACAACAAACCTCTGGCTGTGTTCAAGAGGAAGCTTGGTAAGTTCTTCAAATCAGTTCCTGACTTGCCAGCCTTTGGTATGTACGTTGCAGTGCGTGCGGCCAGCACTAGCAGCCTGGTTAATCAGACCACCACGTCACCCCGGTGTGTGAACTACCACGTCTCCTGGTGTGTGAACCACCACGTCACCTGGTGTGTGAACCACGTCACCTGGTGTGTGAACCACGTCACCTGGTGTGTGAACCAACACGTCTCCTGGTGTGTGGACACGTCACCTGGTGTGTGAACCACGTCACCTGGTGTGTGAACCACGTCACCTGGCGTGTGAACTACACGTCACCTGGCGTGTGAACCACGTCACCTGGCGTGTGAACCACGTCACCAGGACGTCACCTGGTGTGTGAACTACACGTCACCTGGCGTGTGAACCACGTCACCTGGCGTGAACCACCACGTCACCTGGTGTGTGAACTACCACGTCACCTGGTGTGTGAACCACGTCACCTGGTGTGTGAACGTCACCTGGTGAACCACGTCACCTGGCCACCACGTCACCTAGTGTGTGAACCACGTCACCTGGTGTGTGAACTACACGTCACCTGGTGTGTGGACCACCACGTCACCTGGTGTGTGAACTACACGTCACCTCGCGTCACCTGGTGTGTGGACCACCGCATCACCTGTGTGTGGAACCACGTCACCTGGCTACCACGTCTCCTGGTGAACCACCACGTTACCACTACTCTCCTGGTGTGTGAACCACGTCACCTGGTGTGTGGAACCACGTCACCTGGTGTGTGGACGTCACCTGTGAACCACGTCACCTGGTGTGTGGACCACCACGTGTGAACCACGTCACCTGTTGTGTGAACCACGTCACCTGGCGTGTGAACCACGTCACCTGGTGTGTGAACCACCACGTCACCTGGTGTGTGGACTACCACGTCACCTGGTGTGTGAACCACGTCACCTGGTGTGTGAACCACGTCACCTGGCGTGTGGACTACCACGTCACCTGGTGTGTGAACCACGTCACCTGGCGTGTGAACCACGTCACCTGGCGTGTGAACCACGTCACCTGGCGTGTGAACCACGTCTCCTGGTGTGTGGACCACCACGTCACCTGGTGTGTGAACTACCACGTCTCCTGGTGTGTGGACCATCGCGTCACCTGGTGTGTGGACCACCGCATCACCTGGTGTGTGGACCACCACGTCACCTGGTGTGTGAACTACCACGTCACCTGGTGTGTGAACTACCACGTCTCCTGGTGTGTCAACCAACACGTTACCAGGTGTGTGAACTACCACGTCTCCTGGTGTGTGGACCACCACGTCACCTGGTGTGTGGACCACCGCGTCACCTGGTGTATGGACCACCGCGTCACCTGGTGTGTGGACCACCACGTCACCTGGTGTGTGAACCACCACGTCACCTGGTGTGTGGACCACCACGTCACCTGGTGTGAACCACCACGTCACCTGGTGTGTGGACCACGTCACCTGGTGTGTGAACCACCACGTCACCTGGTGTGGACCACCACGTCACCTGGTGTGTGGACCACCACGTCACCTGGTGTGTGAACAACCACGTCACCTGGTGTGTGGACCACCACGTCACCTGGTGAGTGAACCACCACGTCACCTGGTGTGTGAACCACCACGTCACCTGGTGTGTGGACCACCACGTCACCTGGTGTGTGAACCACCACGTCACCTGGTGTGTGGACCACCACGTCACCTGGTGTGTGGACCACCACGTCACCTGGTGTGTGGACCACCACGTCACCTGGTGTGTGGACCACCACGTCACCTGGTGTGTGGACCACCACGTCACCTGGTGTGTGGACCACCACGTCACCTGGTGTTTGAACCACCACGTCACCTGGTGTGTGAACCACCACGTCACCTGGTGTGTGAACCACCACGTCACCTGGTGTGTGAACCACCACGTCACCTGGTGTGTGGACCACCACGTCACCTGGTGTGTGGACCACCACGTCACCTGGTGTGTGGACCACCACGTCACCTGGTGTGTGAACCACCACGTCACCTGGTGTGTGAACCACCACGTCACCTGGTGTGTGAACCACCACGTCACCTGGTGTGTGAACCACCACGTCACCTGGTGTGTGGACCACCACGTCACCTGGTGTGTGAACCACCACGTCTCCTGGTGTGTGAACCACCACGTCTCCTGGTGTGTGAACCACCACGTCACCTGGTGTGTGAACCACCACGTCACCTGGTGTGTGAACCACCACGTCACCTGGTGTGTGGACCACCGCGTCACCTGGTGTGTGAACCACCACGTCTCCTGGTGTGTGGACCACCACGTCACCTGGTGTGTGAACTACCACGTCACCTGGTGTGTGAACCACCACGTCACCTGGTGTGTGGACCACCACGTCACCTGGTGTGTGGACCACCACGTCACCTGGTGTGTGAACCACCACGTCACCTGGTGTGTGGACCACCACGTCACCTGGTGTGTGAAACACCACGTCACCTGGTGTGTGGACCACCACGTCACCTGGTGTGTGAACCACCACGTCACCTGGTGTGTGAACCACCACGTCACCTGGTGTGTGAACCACCACGTCACCTGGTGTGTGAACCACCACGTCACCTGGTGTGTGAACCACCACGTCACCTGGTGTGTGAACCACCACGTCACCTGGTGTGTGAACCACCACGTCACCTGGTGTGTGAACCACCACGTCACCTGGTGTGTGGAACCACGTCACCTGGTGTGTGAACCACCTGGTGTGTGAACCACCACGTCACCTGGTGTGTGAACCACCACGTCACCTGGTGTGTGAACCACCACGTCACCTGGTGTGTGAACCACCACGTCACCTGGTGTGTGAACTACCACGTCTCCTGGTGTGTGGACCACCACGTCACCTGGTGTGTGGACTACCACGTGGTGTGTGAACCACCACGTCACCTGGTGTGTGGACCACTACGTCACCTGGTGTGTGGACCACCACGTCACCTGGTGTGTGAACCACCACGTCACCTGGTGTGTGGACCACCACGTCACCTGGTGTGTGAAACACCACGTCACCTGGTGTGTGGAACCACCACCTGGTGTGTGAACCACCTGGTGTGTGAACCACCACGTCACCTGGTGTGTGAACCACCACGTCACCTGGTGTGTGAACCACCACGTCACCTGGTGTGTGAGCCACCACGTCACCTGGTGTGTGAACCACCACGTCACCTGGTGTGTGAACCAACACGTCACCTGGTGTGTGAACCACCACGTCACCTGGTGTGTGAACCACCACGTCACCTGGTGTGTGAACCACCACGTCACCTGGTGTGTGAACCACCACGTCACCTGGTGTGTGGACCACCACGTCACTTGGTGTGTGGACCACCACGTCACCTGGTGTGTGGACCACCACGTCACCTGGTTTGTGGACCACCACGTCACCTGGTGTGTGGACCACCACGTCACCTGGTGTGTGGTCCACCACGTCACCTGGTGTGTGGACCACCACGTCACCTGGTGTGTGGACCACCACGTCACCTGGTGTGTGGACCACCACGTCACCTGGTGTGTGGACCACCACGTCACCTGGTGTGTGGACCACCACGTCACCTGGTGTGTGGACTACCACGTCACCTGGTGTGTGGACCACCGTCACCTGGTGTGTGAACCACCACGTCACCTGGTGTGTGGACCACCACGTCACCTGGTGTGTGGACCACCACTTCACCTGGTGTGTGGACCACGTCACCTGGCGTGTGAACCACGTCACCTGGTGTGTGAACCACGTCACCTGG
This sequence comes from Cherax quadricarinatus, assembly GCF_038502225.1. Classification (NCBI taxonomy): domain Eukaryota; kingdom Metazoa; phylum Arthropoda; class Malacostraca; order Decapoda; family Parastacidae; genus Cherax; species Cherax quadricarinatus. The sequence continues at coordinate 34,265,111 of NC_091322.1, read as the reverse complement.
CGTGTGAACCACGTCACCTGGTGTGTGAACCACGTCACCTGGCGTGTGAACCACGTCACCTTGCGTGTGAACCACGTCACCTGGTGTGTGAACCACGTCACCTGGCGTGTGAACCACGTCACCTGGCGTGTGAACCACGTCACCTGGTGTGTGAACCACGTCACCTGGCGTGTGAACCACGTCACCTGGTGTGTGACCACGTCACCTGGCGTGTGAACCACGTCACCTGGCGTGTGAACCACGTCACCTGGTGTGTGAACCACCACGTCACCTGGTGTGTGGACCACGTCACCTGGTGTGTGAACCACCACGTCACCTGGCGTGTGGACCACGTCACCTGGCGTGTGGACCACGTCACCTGGTGTGTGAACCACGTCACCTGGTGTGTGAATCACGTCACCTGGCGTGTGAACCACGTCACCTGGCGTGTGAACCACGTCACCTGGCGTGTGAACCACGTCACCTGGTGTGTGAACCACGTCACCTGGTGTGTGAACCACGTCACCTGGTGTGTGAACCACGTCACCTGGCGTGTGAACCACGTCACCTGGCGTGTGAACCACGTCACCTGGCGTGTGAACCACGTCACCTGGCGTGTGAACCACGTCACCTGGCGTGTGAACCACGTCACCTGGTGTGTGAACCACGTCACCTGGTGTGTGAACCACGTCACCTGGCGTGTGAACCACGTCACCTGGCGTGTGAACCACGTCACCTGGCGTGTGAACCACGTCACCTGGCGTGTGAACCACGTCACCTGGCGTGTGAACCACGTCACCTGGCGTGTGAACCACGTCACCTGGCGTGTGAACCACGTCACCTTGCGTGTGAACCACGTCACCTGGTGTGTGAACCACGTCACCTGGTGTGTGAACCACGTCACCTGGCGTGTGAACCACGTCACCTGGTGTGTGAACCACGTCACCTGGTGTGTGAACCACGTCACCTGGCGTGTGAACCACGTCACCTTGCGTGTGAACCACGTCACCTGGCGTGTGAACTACCACTCACTAATAACTCACTAAATCTCTTCATATACAAATATTACAAAAATCTTCATCACATCATTAAAAAAACTCGATGTTATTATTTATCACAAAAAAAAAAAAGATTGAAAATATGGTATGATTGTTGAGTGGTGGTGGTAGCAGGTGATGGTGGTAGTGGTGGTAACAGGTGATGGTGGTAGTGGTGGTAACAGGTGATGGTGGTAGTGGTGGTAACAGGTGATGGTGGTAGTGGTGGTAACAGGTGATGGTGGTAGTGGTGGTAACAGGTGATGGTGGTAGTGGTGGTAACAGGTGATGGTGGTAGTGGTGGTAACAGGTGATGGTGGTAGTGGTGGTAACAGGTGATGGTGGTAGTGGTGGTAACAGGTGATGGTGGTAGTGGTGGTAACAGGTGATGGTGGTAGTGGTGGTAACAGGTGATGGTGGTAGTGGTGGTAACAGGTGATGGTGGTAGTGGTGGTAACAGGTGATGGTGGTAGTGGTGGTAACAGGTGATGGTGGTAGTGGTGGTAACAGGTGATGGTGGTAGTGGTGGTAACAGGTGATGGTGGTAGTGGTGGTAACAGGTGATGGTGGTAGTGGTGGTAACAGGTGATGGTGGTAGTGGTGGTAACAGGTGGTAGTGGTGGTAACAGGTGATGGTGGTAGTGGTGGTAACAGGTGATGGTGGTAGTGGTGGTAACAGGTGATGGTGGTAGTGGTGGTAACAGGTGATGGTGGTAGTGGTGGTAACAGGTGATGGTGGTAGTGGTGGTAACAGGTGATGGTGGTAGTGGTGTTAACAGGTGATGGTGGTAGTGGTGGTAACAGGTGATGGTGGTAGTGGTGGTAACAGGTGATGGTGGTGGTGGTAACAGGTGATGGTGGTGGTGGTGGTAACAGGTGATGGTGGTAGTGGTGGTAACAGGTGATGGTGGTGGTGGTGGTAACAGGTGATGGTGGTAGTGGTGGTAACAGGTGATGGTGGTAGTGGTGGTAACAGGTGATGGTGGTGGTGGTGGTAACAGGTGATGGTGGTGGTGGTGGTAACAGGTGATGGTGGTAACAGGTGATGGTGGTGGTGGTGGTAACAGGTGATGGTGGTGGTGGTGGTAACAGGTGATGGTGGTGGTGGTAACAGGTGAACAGGTGATGGTGGTAGAGGTGGTAACAGGTGATGGTGGTCGTGGTGGTAACAGGTGATGGTGGTAGTGGTGGTAACAGGTGATGGTGGTAGTGGTGGTAACAGGTGATGGTGGTAGTGGTGGTAACAGGTGATGGTGGTAGTGGTGGTAACAGGTGATGGTGGTAGTGGTGGTAACAGGTGATGGTGGTAGGTGGGTGGTAACAGGTGATGGTGGTAGTGGTGGTAACAGGTGATGGTGGTAGTGGTGGTAACAGGTGATGGTGGTAGTGGTGGTAACAGGTGATGGTGGTAGTGGTGGTAACAGGTGATGGTGGTAGTGGTGGTAACAGGTGATGGTGGTAGTGGTGGTAACAGGTGGTAGTGGTGGTAACAGGTGGTAGTGGTGGTAACAGGTGATGGTGGTAGTGGTGGTAACAGGTGATGGTGGTAGTGGTGGTAACAGGTGATGGTGGTAGTGGTGGTAACAGGTGATGGTGGTAGTGGTGGTAACAGGTGATGGTGGTAGTGGTGGTAACAGGTGATGGTGGTAGTGGTGGTAACAGGTGGTGGTGGTAGTGGTGGTAACAGGTGATGGTGGTAGTGGTGGTAACAGGTGATGGTGGTAGTGGTGGTAACAGGTGGTGGTGGTAGTGGTGGTAACAGGTGATGGTGGTAGTGGTGGTAACAGGTGATGGTGGTAGTGGTGGTAACAGGTGATGGTGGTAGTGGTGGTAACAGGTGGTGGTGGTAGTGGTGGTAACAGGTGATGGTGGTAGTGGTGGTAACAGGTGATGGTGGTAGTGGTGGTAACAGGTGATGGTGGTAGTGGTGGTAACAGGTGATGGTGGTAGTGGTGGTAGCAAGTGATGGTAGTGGTGGTAACAGGTGATGGTGGTAGTGGTGGTAACAGGTGATGGTGGTAACAGGTGATGGTGGTAGTGGTGGTAACAGGTGATGGTGGTAGTGGTGGTGACAGGTGATGGTGGTAGTGGTGGTGACAGGTGATGGTGGTAGTGGTGGTAGCAGGTGATGGTGGTAGTGGTGGTAACAGGTGATGGTGGTAGTGGTGGTAACAGGTGATGGTGGTAGTGGTGGTAACAGGTGATGGTGGTAGTGGTGGTAACAGGTGATGGTGGTAGTGGTGGTAACAGGTGATGGTGGTAGTGGTGGTAACAGGTGATGGTGGTAGTGGTGGTGACAGGTGATGGTGGTAGTGGTGGTAACAGGAGATGGTGGTAGTGGTGGTAACAGGTGATGGTGGTAGTGGTGGTAACAGGTGATGGTAGTGGTGGTGGTAACAGGTGATGGTGGTAGTGGTGGTAACAGGTGATGGTGGTAGTGGTGGTAACAGGTGATGGTGGTAGTGGTGGTAACAGGTGATGGTGGTAGTGGTGGTAGCAGGTGATGGTGGTAGTGGTGGTAACAGGTGATGGTGGTAGTGGTGGTAACAGGTGATGGTGGTAACAGGTGATGGTAGTGGTGGTGGTAACAGGTGATGGTGGTAGTGGTGGTAACAGGTGATGGTGGTAGTGGTGGTAACAGGTGATGGTGGTGGTGGTGGTAACAGGTGATGGTGGTAGTGGTGGTAACAGGTGATGGTGGTAGTGGTGGTAACAGGTGATGGTGGTAGTGGTGGTAACAAGTGATGGCGGTAGTGGTGGTAACAGGTGATGGTGGTAGTGGTGGTAACAGGTGATGGTGGTAGTGGTGGTGACAGGTGATGGTGGTAGTGGTGGTAGCAGGTGATGGTGGTAGTGGTGGTAACAGATGATGGTAGTTGTGGTAACAGGTGATGGTGGTAGTGGTGGTAGCAGGTGATGGTGGTAACAGATGATGATGGTAGTGGTGGTAGCAGGTGATGGTGGTGGTAGCAGGCGGTGGTAGTGGTTTTAGTAGGTGGTGGTGTTTGCTGCAATGGTGATTTTTATAGAGGGAGTGGTGGTGGTGATTGTAGGTTGGCAATGATTGTGGTAGTTGTTCTTGTAGTGGTCATAGTGACGGTATTTGTTATAATGGAAATTTAGAAGAATTAAACACAAGTACAACATCTGGAAATCTTGTTTATAGACGTTTCACCAGTCAGTGACTTTATCAATACAGTAACATAATTAGAAGACTGTAGAACTGTGTACAAAGATGAAGTACACAGTCCCTCGTGTTTTATATGTAGTTGTACATTCTTCAGGTTATGTTCTTGTATTGATACACTCACTGCATGGCGATCCGTCTTGAAATAAAAATACCCAGATGTTGCATGTGTGTCTAATTCTTCCTACTGTCGGTATTGTATACCACTTTTGTACAGTGGTAATTGTAGCTGTGGTGATTGTGTAGTGGTTGAAGTGGCAGGCTATAGTAGTAATGATGGTTGTAGTGGTGGTTGTAGTGATAGTTATAGTAGTGGTGGTTTTGATTATTGTGGTGATTTTAATAGTGGGTGTGGTAGTGGTGGTTGTAGTAGTGGTGGTGGTGATTGTCGTCGTGGCGGTAGTGGTGGTAGTATTGCTGCTTTTAATTAAAATCGGGATAAAAGTCCACTTAATGTAGAGCTGTTATACACACTAACAAGTCAGCTGTTATACACATTAACAAGCCAAGTGTTATACACGCTAACAAGGCAGGTGCTATACACACTAACAAGCCAGGTGTTATACACACTAACAAGCCAGGTGCTATACACCTCTACACAAGCTGACTCGTACCAAATGTACCAGTTGCGTAACTAAGTGCCAGCACGTGGAATCGCAATAAAGGAACAACCCAGGACAGCAAGAACTTAGAGCGGGATTCTCCTGATTTTTGTAATTGCTGGAATATGGAATATTACTGCACACTAACCGCCGCCTTCAAGGCAGAGGAATTGCACAAGTGGAAAACATCCAGAGAACGTTCTTGCTCCTATAAATTCAGTCGAGCCTCTGAATTACTGGGAACGCTCGAAGTAGGCGAGAAAAATTCTTCATGCTCAACTCTTGGAAAATTCTGGAGGGACTGGTTCCAAAACTGCTTACCAGAATTACTTCATATTAAAGTACGGAGCCTGGCAGACGGTGGAAAATACCGCCAGTAAAAAGCAGGGGCACGATGAATATACCGAGTGATATCACAATAAGTGTAAAAGAACCAAGACTTATCAAAGCTTCGCTTCCTGTGTAAAGGGGGATTATCAACATACCCCTAGCTGTCTTCAACGGCAAACTTGTTAAGGTTCTTGAAGTTAGTGATTAGCCGGGCTGTTGGATTCCATGACGCTGGCAGCAACAGCCTGGTTGATCAGGCCAACAACGAGAGGTCTGGTCTGGCACTGGGCCTCGGGGGAAGTGACCCCCAAAATTGACTCCAGGTAGACACTATGGTACTTTCTGGGCCATTATCACTGATAATGGTCCAGGGGCACTGAAACGTCTGCCTGAGGTCTAGTGCATGTAGTCGGTTCATGGTGAGAGTCATTGTCCCCGCGGCCGGGTCCCAAACCTGGACTCGGGTTGTTAGCCTGATCAGTCAAGCTGTTAGTGCCAGCAGCACACAGGCCAACTTAGGCATCACAGCCCGGCAGATGAGGAACTAAGATGAGCAACTTACAAAGTTCCTCTTGAAGAGAGTCTCTCACGAAATTTTAATGACACTATTGCAAACAAATCGCAGAACGAGTGTTGGTTTGAGCCCGTGGTGAGTCATTAAACTTACAGGCCAGTTGCGTTAACCACTAGACCAGCTGGCCGAGTGGTTAACGCACTGGCCTGCAAGCTTTAGGACTCGCCAAGGGTTAGATCCCCACTCGTTCTACTGTCTTCCAATAATATCCTTGAATTTGTGTTAATAAAGCCACTGAATGACGAAACGTCTGTAGTAAACATACCCAGATGTTGAACACGTTTCTAATTCTTGAAGAGAGGTGTGTTGGTATTCCCCCACATGTATGACGGGAGACTGTATTCCCCCACATGTATGACGGGAGACTGTATTCCCCCACATGTATGACGGGAGACTGTATTCCCCCACATGTATGACGGGAGACTGTATTCCCCCACATGTATGACGGGAGACTGTATTCCCCCACATGTATGACGGGAGACTGTATTCCCCCACATGTATGACAGGAGACTGCCACAAGGTCTTCGCTTTCCTCTACCTGGTTACCTAGTTAAAAATTGTTTCAGCCACTATATTTCTTACCTGTTTTCTTCGTATATACAGCTATTTTTGAGATATACTTTCACAATCCCTGAAGGATGGTTTCAAGGTTAATTCATTTTGTACTTTTTATGAGAAAACTAAGGCTATAATGCTTTAAATTTCATCATAAAAAATGAAAAGATGTATTTGTATAGGATCTTACTAATGTACTGTGCAACGATTTGTTTGATACGGCTCACAGCATGGGTATCACGGCTCACAGGATGGGTATCACGGCTCACAGGATGGGTATCACGGCTCACAGGATGGGTATCACGGCTCACAGGATGGGTATCACGGCTCACAGGATGGGTATCACGGCTCACAGCATGGGTATCACGGCTCACAGGATGGGTATCACGGCTCACAGCATGGGTATCACGGCTCACAGGATGGGTATCACGGCTCACAGGATGGGTATCACGGCTCACAGCATGGGTATAACGGCTCACAGCATGGGTATAACGGTTCACAGGATGGGTATCACGGCTCACAGCATGGGTATCACGGCTCACAGCATGGGCATCACGGCTCACAGCATGGGTATAACGGTTCACAGGATGGGTATCACGGCTCACAGCATGGGCATCACGGCTCACAGCATGGGTATAACGGTTCACAGGATGGGTATCACGGCTCACAGCATGGATATCACGGCTCACAGCATGGGTATCACGGCTCACAGCATGGGTATCACGGCTCACAGGATGGGTATCACGGCTCACAGGATGGGTATCACGGTTCACAGGATGGGTATCACGGCTCACAGGATGGGTATCACGGCTCACAGCATGGGTATCACGGCTCACAGCATGGGTATCACGGCTCACAGCATGGGTATCACGGCTCACAGCATGGGTATCACGGCTCACAGCATGGGTATCACGGCTCACAGCATGGGTATAACGGCTCACAGGATGGGTATCACGGCTCACAGCATGGGTATCACGGCTCTCAGCATGGGTATCACGGCTCACAGCATGGGTATCACGGCTCACAGCATGGGTATCACGGCTCTCAGCATGGGTATCACGGCTCACAGCATGGGTATCACGGCTCACAGCATGGGTATCACGGCTCATAGGATGGGTATGAGAACTTATAGCATGGGTAAAAGGGATAACAGCATGAGTATGAGGGGCTCACAACATGGGTACGAGGGCTCATAGCATGGGTCTGAGGGCTCACAGGATGGGTATGACTGCTCACATTATGACAATGGTGCAGGTGTTTACGGTAGCGCAAGTGTTGACGGAGGTGCAGTTGTTGACAATGATGCAGGTGTTGACGATGGTGCAAGTGTTGACGATGATACAGGTGTTGATGTTGATTCAGGTGTTGACGATGATGCAGGTGTTGACTGTGGTACAGGTGTTGACGATGATGCAGATGTTGACGGTGATTCGGGTGTTGACGGTGATACAGGTGTTGACGATGGTGCAGGTGTTGACGGTGGTGCAAGTCTTGACGACGGTGCAGGTGTTAAAGGTGATTCAGGTGTTGATGGTGGTGCAGATGTTGTCAGCAGCCTTTGGAAGCGTACCTGTCAGTCTTGTGTAAACACCTGCCAGCCGGGAATTTCATAAAAATGCGGATGTTACCACGTCACTCATGGTAGTGTGGATGTTACCACGTCACTGTTGGTAGTGTGGATGTTACCACGTCACTCATGGTAGTGTGGATGTTACCACGTCACTCATGGTAGTGTGGATGTTACCACGTCACTCATGGTAGTGTGGATGTTACCACGTCACTCATGGTAGTGTGGATGTTACCACGTCACTCATGGTAGTGTGGATGTTACCACGTCACTCATGGTAGTGTGGATGTTACCACGTCACTCATGGTAGTGTGGAAGTTACCACGTCACTCATGGTAGTGTGGATGTTACCACATCACTCATGGTGTGGATGTTCCCACGTCACTCATGGTGTGGATGCTCCCTCGTCACTCATGGTGTGGATGTTCCCACGTCACTCATGGTGTGGATGCTCCCACGTCACTCATGGTGTGGATGTTCCCTCGTCACTCATGGTGTGGATGTTCCCACATCACTCATGGTGTGGATGCTCCCACATCACTCATGGTGTGGATGTCCCCTCGTCACTCATGGTGTGGATGTTCCCACATCACTCATGGTGTGGATGCTCCCACATCACCCATGGTGTGGATGCTTCCACATCACCCATGGTGTGGATGTTGCCACGTCACTCATGGTGTGGAGATTTTAATCTCCGGCATGTAAAATGGAAGATGGCACAACGTAATGTTATACCGGAAATATCCCCGGGAAGCTCCCTGGCTCAGCAGGTACATACCAGGGGAATAATGAAGTTTTGTGAAAAGTATTCTTTAAACCAACAGGTAATTGATCCCACTAGAAATAAAAATACCCTGGATTTGATATTCACAAACAACGAGGAACTGATCAGAGACATGACAGTTTCCAAAACTATTTACTCTGATCATAACATCATAGAGGTTCAAACTAGTATTAACTCAGGGGTAGGAAACTGCATCGCTAAAGTTAGAGACGGGATGTTCAGTAAGTTTAATTTTAACAACCATAGAATTAACTGGGAAAAAATAAACCAAGAGCTATCAGACATACCCTGGGAATCAGACATGAGCGACCTAAATCCCCACCAGTGCCTAGAGAAGCTGAATACAGAAGCATACAAAGTATGTATGAAACATGTAACATTGAGGAAACCCAGAGGAAGATCAGATATAGAGAGAGAGCGTAGGAGATGGTACAGAAGAAGTAAACGGGTTACTGAACTGCTTAAAAACACAAATATGCTACAACAGAGGAAAGGTAGACTTATATGAGAGATCACTGAATTAGAACAAAAACTTAGGATGTCATACCTCACAGAAGAAGTACAAAGGGAACAAAAGGCAATACAGGGTATTGGAAGAAACCCAAAATATTTCTATTCCTACGCAAAATCCAAGCTAAGAACTACCTGTAGAATTGGACCACTACTGAGAGGAGACTCGCATACTGACGATGAACAGGAAATGAGTGAAATCCTAAAAGAACAGTATGAGTCGGTGTTCAGCAACCCACTAAATGACAGCAAGGTAGAAAATGCTGAAATATTTTTCACTCCAGAAGAAGGCCGCACAGACCAACTAACTGACATTAATACAAATCCCATAGATTTCGAAAAAGAAATGGACAACATGCCCACTCACTCAGTACCTGGACCAGATTCATGGAATGCTCTATTTATAAAGAAGTGCAAAGTACCACTAGCACAAGCACTCAGTATTCTTTGGAGAAAGAGCTTAGATCTAGGTGAAATACCGGAGGCCTTAGAGTGCAGACATAGCTCCTTTGCATAAGGGAGGTAGTAGAGAACTAGCTAAAAATTACGGACCAGTAGCCGTAACCTCTCACATCATAAAAATCTTCGAAAGAGTGATGAGACGGCAGGTTACAAATTTCATGGACCAGCACAACCAACATAACCCGAACCAACATGGTTTTAGAGCAGGACGATCATGTCTGTCACAGCTGCTGAACCATTATGACAGGATTACGGAGGCACTGGAAGACGACAAAAACGCAAATGTGATTTACACAGATTTTGCAAAGGCGTTTGACAAATGCGATCATGGAGTGATAGCGCACAAAATGAAGGCCATGGGCATTACGGGGAAGGTAGGCAGATGGATTTTCGGTTTCCTAACACACACAACACAAACAGCAGTAGTGAACAGGGCATGATCCAGCATCAGCGAGGTCAAAAGCTCAGTGCCCCAAGGCACTGTCCTGGCACCTCTGCTGTTTCTCATCCTCATAGCAGACATAGAAAAAACACCCGCCACACTTTTGTATCATCATTTGCAGATGACACTAAAATAAGCATGAAAGTCAGTACGGTAGAGGACACTGAAAAAGTACAGGAAGACATAAACAGGGTTTTCCAGTGGGCAGTGGAAAACATGACGTTCAATGGTGATAAGTTCCAGCTGCTTAGGTATGGAAAGAATGAAGAACTCAAAAGGAGCACTATATACAAAACTCAAGAGGGTCACCAAATAGAACGTAAAGAACACGTAAAAGACCTAGGAATAACTATGTCAGCGGACCTTTCTTTTAAAGACCATAACAAGACAAAGATCACGACAGCCAGGAAGATGACTGGGTGGGTATTGAGAACTTTCAAAACAAGGGAAACAATGCCGATGGTGACACTCTTCAAATCGCTAGTGTTCCCTCACTTAGAATATTGCTCAGTGCTGACGGCCCCGTTCAGGGCAGGAGAAATATCGGAGCTGGAACAAATACAGAGATCGTTTACGGCTCACATTGAGCCAGTAAAGCACCTAAACTACTGGGAACGCCTGCAAGTCTTGAACATGTACTCATTGGAGCGGAGGAGAGAGAGGTACATGATAATATATACCTGGAAGGTACTCGAGGGCTTGGTCCCAAATCTGCACACTGCCATAACAACATACTGGAGTGAGAGATATGGGAGGAAGTGTAAAATAATCCCAGTGAAGAGCAGGGGTGCGGTGGGGACAATAAGGGAACACTGTATCAACATCCGGGGTCCCAGACATTTCAACTTCTTACCAGAATATATCAGAAACACTGCTGGAACAAGTGTTGAACCCTTAAAGAGGAAACTAGACAAGTATCTTCACCAGGTGCCAGATCAACCAGGCTGTGATGGATATGTGGGGCATCGGGCCTCCAGCAGCAACAGCCTGGTTGACCAGGCGAGCACTAGACGAGCCTGGCTCATGGCCGGGCTCAGAGAGTAGATATACTCTCGAAATTCTTCAAAGGTATATCAAAGGAAAGGTACGTCACTCATGGTGTGGATGTTACCACGTCACTCATGGTGTGGATGCTCCCACGTCACTCATGGTGTGGATGCTCCCACGTCACTCATGGTGTGGATGCTCCCACGTCACTCATGGTCGTTGTCTTGCGCCCAGGCTCATAATAACTCTGCATATTAAAGTGGAAAGAATAGTTTCTGGTTTTAATTACTGTGCGTGTCTAGACGAGGTGGAGGTGGCAACCTTGTACACCAGTCTAGACGAGGTGGAGGTGGCAACCTTGTACACCAGTCTAGACGAGGTGGAGGTGGCAACCTTGTACACCAGTCTAGACGAGGTGGAGGTGGCAACCTTGTACACCAGTCTAGACGAGGTGGAGGTGGCAACCTTGTACACCAGTCTAGACGAGGTGGCACCCTTGTACACCAGTCTAGACGAGGTGGAGGTGGCAACCTTGTACACCAGTCTAGACGAGGTGGAGGTGGCAACCTTGTACACCAGTCTAGACGAGGTGGAGGTGGCAACCTTGTACACCAGTCTAGACGAGGTGGCAACCTTGTACACCAGTCTAGACGAGGTGGAGGTGGCAACCTTGTACACCAGTCTAGACGAGGTGGCAACCTTGTACACCAGTCTAGACGAGGTGGCAACCTTGTACACCAGTCTAGACGAGGTGGCAACCTTGTACACCAGTCTAGACGAGGTGGAAGTGGCAACCTTGTACACCAGTCTAGACGAGGTGGAGGAGGTGGCAACCTTGTACACCAGTCTAGACGTGGTGGAGGTGGCAACCTTGTACACAAGTCTAGACGAGGTGGAGGTGGCAACCTTGTACACAAGTCTAGACGAGGTGGAGGTGGCAACCTTGTACACAAGTCTAGACGAGGTGGAGGTGGCAACCTTGTACACAAGTCTAGACGAGGTGGAGGTGGCAACCTTGTACACAAGTCTAGACGAGGTGGAGGTGGCAACCTTGTGCACAAGTCTAGACGAGGTGGAGGTGGCAACCTTGTACACAAGTCTAGACGAGGTGGAGGTGGCAACCTTGTACACAAGTCTAGACGAGGTGGAGGTGGCAACCTTGTGCACAAGTCTAGACGAGGTGGCAACCTTGTACACCAGTCTAGACGAGGTGGAGGTGGCAACCTTGTACACAAGTCTAGACGAGGTGGAGGTGGCAACCTTGTACACAAGTCTAGACGAGGTGGAGGTGGCAACCTTGTACACAAGTCTAGACGAGGTGGAGGTGGCAACCTTGTACACAAGTCTAGACGAGGTGGAGGTGGCAACCTTGTACACAAGTCTAGACGAGGTGGCAACCTTGTACACCAGTCTAGACGAGGTGGAGGTGGCAACCTTGTACACAAGTCTAGACGAGGTGGAGGTGGCAACCTTGTACACCAGTCTAGACGAGGTGGCAACCTTGTACACCAGTCTAGACGAGGTGGCAACCTTGTACACCAGTCTAGACGAGGTGGAAGTGGCAACCTTGTACACCAGTCTAGACGAGGTGGAGGAGGTGGCAACCTTGTACACCAGTCTAGACGTGGTGGAGGTGGCAACCTTGTACACAAGTCTAGACGAGGTGGAGGTGGCAACCTTGTACACAAGTCTAGACGAGGTGGAGGTGGCAACCTTGTACACAAGTCTAGACGAGGTGGAGGTGGCAACCTTGTACACAAGTCTAGACGAGGTGGAGGTGGCAACCTTGTACACAAGTCTAGACGAGGTGGAGGTGGCAACCTTGTGCACAAGTCTAGACGAGGTGGCAACCTTGTACACCAGTCTAGACGAGGTGGAGGTGGCAACCTTGTACACAAGTCTAGACGAGGTGGAGGTGGCAACCTTGTACACAAGTCTAGACGAGGTGGAGGTGGCAACCTTGTACACAAGTCTAGACGAGGTGGAGGTGGCAACCTTGTACACAAGTCTAGACGAGGTGGAGGTGGCAACCTTGTACACAAGTCTAGACGAGGTGGCAACCTTGTACACCAGTCTAGACGAGGTGGAGGTGGCAACCTTGTACACAAGTCTAGACGAGGTGGAGGTGGCAACCTTGTACACAAGTCTAGACGAGGTGGAGGTGGCAACCTTGTACACAAGTCTAGACGAGGTGGAGGTGGCAACCTTGTACACAAATCTAGACGAGGTGGAGGTGGCAACCTTGTACACAAGTCTAGACGAGGTGGAGGTGGCAACCTTGTACACAAGTCTAGACGAGGTGGCAACCTTGTACACCAGTCTAGACGAGGTGGAGGTGGCAACCTTGTACACAAGTCTAGACGAGGTGGAGGTGGCAACCTTGTACACAAGTCTAGACGAGGTGGAGGTGGCAACCTTGTACACAAGTCTAGACGAGGTGGAGGTGGCAACCTTGTACACAAGTCTAGACGAGGTGGCAACCTTGTACACCAGTCTAGACGAGGTGGAGGAGGTGGCAACCTTGTACACCAGTCTAGACGAGGTGGAGGAGGTGGCAACCTTGTACACCAGTCTAGACGAGGTGGCAACCTTGTACACCGGTCTAGACGAGGTGGAGGAGGTGGCAACCTTGTACACCAGTCTAGACGAGGTGGCAACCTTGTACACCGGTCTAGACGAGGTGGAGGAGGTGGCAACCTTGTACACCAGTCTAGACGAGGTGGAGGAGGTGGCAACCTTGTACACCAGTCTAGACGAGGTGGCAACCTTGTACACCGGTCTAGACGAGGTGGAGGAGGTGGCAACCTTGTACACCAGTCTAGACGAGGTGGCAACCTTGTACACCAGTCTAGACGAGGTGGAGGAGGTGGCAACCTTGTACACCAGTCTAGACGAGGTGGCAACCTTGTACACCGGTCTAGACGAGGTGGAGGAGGTGGCAACCTTGTACACCAGTCTAGACGAGGTGGCAACCTTGTACACCAGTCTAGACGAGGTGGAGGAGGTGGCAACCTTGTACACCAGTCTAGACGAGGTGGCAACCTTGTACCCCGGTCTAGACAAGGTGGAGGAGGTGGCAACCTTGTACACCGGTCTAGACGAGGTGGAGGAGGTGGCAACCTTGTACACCAATCTTGACGAGGTGGAGGTGGTGGCAACCTTGTACACCAGTCTAGACGAGGTGGAGGAGGTGGCAACCTTGTACACCAGTCTAGACGAGGTGGAGGAGGTGGCAACCTTGTACACCAGTCTAGACGAGGTGGAGGAGGTGGCAACCTTGTACACCAGTCTAGACGAGGTGGAGGAGGTGGCAACCTTGTACACCAGTCTAGACGAGGTGGAGGAGGTGGCAACCTTGTACACCAGTCTAGACGAGGTGGAGGAGGTGGCAACCTTGTACACCAGTCTAGACGAGGTGGAGGAGGTGGCAACCTTGTACACCAGTCTAGACGAGGTGGAGGAGGTGGCAACCTTGTACACCAGTCTAGACGAGGTGGAGGAGGTGGCAACCTTGTACACCAGTCTAGACGAGGTGGAGGAGGTGGCAACCTTGTACACCAGTCTAGACGAGGTGGAGGAGGTGGCAACCTTGTACACCAGTCTAGACGAGGTGGAGGAGGTGGCAACCTTGTACACCAGTCTAGACGAGGTGGAGGAGGTGGCAACCTTGTACACCAGTCTAGACGAGGTGGAGGAGGTGGCAACCTTGTACACCAGTCTAGACGAGGTGGAGGAGGTGGCAACCTTGTACACCAGTCTAGACGAGGTGGAGGAGGTGGCAACCTTGTACACCAGTCTAGACGAGGTGGAGGAGGTGGCAACCTTGTACACCAGTCTAGACGAGGTGGAGGAGGTGGCAACCTTGTACACCAGTCTAGACGAGGTGGAGGAGGTGGCAACCTTGTACACCAGTCTAGACGAGGTGGAGGAGGTGGCAACCTTGTACACCAGTCTAGACGAGGTGGAGGAGGTGGCAACCTTGTACACCAGTCTAGACGAGGTAGAGGAGGTGGCAACCTTGTACACCAGTCTAGACGAGGTGGAGGAGGTGGCAACCTTGTACACCAGTCTAGACGAGGTGGAGGAGGTGGCAACCTTGTACACCAGTCTAGACGAGGTGGAGGAGGTGGCAACCTTGTACACCAGTCTAGACGAGGTGGAGGAGGTGGCAACCTTGTACACCAGTCTAGACGAGGTGGAGGAGGTGGCAACCTTGTACACCAGTCTAGACGAGGTGGAGGAGGTGGCAACCTTGTACACCAGTCTAGATGAGGTGGAGGAGGTGGCAACCTTGTACACCAGTCTACACGAGGTGGAGGAGGTGGCAACCTTGTACACCAGTCTAGACGAGGTGGAGGAGGTGGCAACCTTGTACACCAGTCTAGACGAGGTGGAGGTGGCAACCTTGTACACCAGTCTAGACGAGGTGGAGGAGGTGGCAACCTTGTACACCAGTCTAGACGAGGTGGAGGAGGTGGCAACCTTGTACACCAGTCTAGACGAGGTGGAGGAGGTGGCAACCTTGTACACCAGTCTAGCCGAGGTGGAGGAGGTGGCAACCTTGTACACCAGTCTAGCCTCACCTTTCGGATGTACTCACTTATATTAGTAGGAATTTCAACATGTACGAATTGATAGGTTAAACTGTTACATATATAGTTTTTTTGTCAGATGTAAGTAATGTAGATGATTAAAGTATTATAAGTGGGATTTTCAACTTGCCTGCTGTGAGGAATATGTGGGCCAGTGGGCCGTCAGCAGCAACAGTCTGGTTGACCAGGCAAGCACCAGACTAGCTTTTCTTGGGGTCGGCCTCCTCCGGGAATAGGAAGGCTTTCGGAACATATCAAAAGTACATTTACGTATAATCTGGAATAGGTAAACTCTTGCAACCCATTAAAGTCAGATGTGACCCTGGATGCCAGGAATTAGTTACGAGGTGGGGCCAGGAGCTGTGGATTAACTGCTACAAATACAACTGAGTACATATACAAATATTTAATTTGGTATCATTGCTGCTTGGCCACAGGACGGTCCGTGAAGGTAGAAAATGCCCCGGGAAACTGCGACAGGAATGCTCCTATATTGAAACGTATTAACAGTCAGCATAAACCAAACTAGTGACCAGTACTACTGACATGTTTACAAGTTACAGAGATCTGAAAGAGGAAGCGAGTGGAACCTCTAGATTTGCAGCGCTGCATGACTTGTCGGTTGAGCGCTTTATTTAATTCTAACAATATCTAGATTCTAGATGTTATTATAATGAGTAGATTGTCCTACTCATTTTAGTAGTCCAGCAGGAAGTAAGCCGGCGGTGACTGCTGCTGTGACCCACTACAGTGCCAGTTGCTACCTCACCTTCATGTGTGTCCTGGGACTAGGCACTCTTGATGCGTCCCTGTTATAGTGCCAGCACCATTGACCGGCTTATGAATGAAACCCGTGTCGGGGGATTTTTTCTTTGATGACTAAATATACAGAAGGATAATACGATGTTGACTTTGAAGACTAGTGATTGCCGTAAAGCAACAACAACAACGACAACCAACATCGAGCATGCAAAATCCATCAAGGAACGTTGGCAACACCAGGAAAAACCAACGCGGATTCAGTGACGGGAAATCTTGTCTCGGGAAGCTAATATAGTTTTACGAGAGAGTTACGCAAATAAAACAGGAAAGAGAGGGCTATGTGGACTGAGTTACCTTGAATTGCAAGAAAGCTTTTGATACATAGCCCGCCAGAGACTAATCTACGCACTAGTAAACATGAAGCAGCGCATCGGATGTTCTAAAGTGGATCAGGGAGTATCTGGAAGTGAGGATGTAAAGCGTGACAGTGAGGGAAGTGCCAGAGAGAGAGAGAGAGGAAGAGAGAGAAAGAAAGAGTCAGAGACAGAGGGTATGGAAGGAATAAAGACCTTAATATAACTTACTTTACAGAGCAAGCGGAACGTAAGAAACAGGTGAAAGACTTAGTAATTGTATCAGAGGATATGTTATTTGAAAATTACAGTAAGGAAGATAAAGGCAACGAAAATGACGGGATGAGTTATGAACATTTTCAAAACAATGAAAGTAACGTCAGTGATGGTAAATTTTAAATTACGTGTGCGCAGCGCCTTTTAATAAAGACAGAAGAAGTAGCAGAGCTCAAAATTATACAGAGGTCGTATATTTCCTGCATAGAATCACTAAAACGTAATATCTAAACTATTAGGACTGCCTCACAGTGCTTGGATTGTTCTTTCTGGAATAGAGAAGAGAGAGATGCCTGATAATATATGCTAGATATGTAAGGCACTGACCATCACACTGCTGTAACATTTTACGGAAGTGGAAGATACGGGAGAGAGTGTGGAATTAACCCAGTGAAGAACGGGGTGCCATAGGTACAGTTAGAGAAAATACTGTCAATATTAAATGTTCTCAAGCAAAAATTAGATGACTTTTTTCCGCAAGTTGCGGAACAATCGAGTTGTGATGGCTGTGTGGGCCTGCAGTCAGCTAACAGCTTAATTGACCAGGTGGTTAACAAGGAAGCCTGGCCTCAGGCCTCAGGCCTCAGGCCTCAGGCCTCAGGCCTCAGGATGAAAGAGGTGGGTCTCGACACTTGTAAACTCAACTACATGAGAACTAGACCAGTACTCTCACTGCAAGGATATGTGCACCAAGTGTTTTAGGTCTCTGGGTGTATTTACACTGAGTTTAATACCTATTTTAGGTGTTAAAATATTCTTTACTGGTGGTGAACAGATTATATGCAGCCTTAAAGACTTACACATGCTGTGTGTGAGACTCGTTTCATCTTTCTGTACATGCAGTAGTATGCTTTGTGAGGAGATCAGCTCACACGGGCTGCCACACTCCCACTCAGACACACACACACAAGCGTATTACATAACACAGAGGAACACATGCGTGATAACATGTGAGGCTGTGTTAAAAAGGAAAATTTGCCTCTGGTATAATAGGGAGGTGAGAATGGGGAATGCAAGTATGAGAGAGTGAGTTGAGGGTTGGAAGATTGTAAGGGATATGAGGGAGAGAAGGTGAGATTCGAGGGATAGTGTAGAAAGTGAAAGGGAGTGGGGGGGAAGAGAAGAAAGAAAAAAGAAAAGGGATGGAGGAAGGAGAGAAGAGACGGCGGGAGTTAAAGGAGAGGGGAAGGATCGGAGGGAGGAAGGAGAGACGGGAACGAGGGAAGAAAGAGGCTGAGGGGTGCTGGTGTTGCCGTCTATGTGGGCTTTGCTTTAATCTTGCTTCCCATGGTGTTAAATACAATATTTACAAAATGTTAAGGAGAATGAATGCCGAAATTTCTTACTTTATTATTTTATCTACTTCCTCTTTCTGTGGACCCTTTTATTGGTATTATTTATTGTGTTCTTAATTCTCCTCTTTTCTTGCTCTCCTCTTCAAAATCAATCATCTTGTAGTGTCAAGGAGGAAGTTTTCCTTCATGCCCTAGGTTCTTCAGCTGCTGGAGCAAGACTTTAAATTGTCCTGGTCCACAGGAAACAATATTTCAACGGGGACAAATCTCTTTCCTCTGCTATGGAAAAATTTCAAAATTGAAAACCGCAAAAGAGTAGAAAACGCAATCAAAGTATAGAGCGGAAGAGGAATGTAAGGCACCCGGGGGTAACCGTGTCGCAAGATATTAAAGGAACGCAGGAGTGTTGTTATTACAGTTGCTGCATCCATGCTTTAAAGGCTTAGTGATGCTGGTGTTTGGGGGGTTTATGTTCCACGGGGGTAGAGGCTCCTCTTTTGTGGGAGATGTGCCACTCACTCCATAATGTTTGAGTGACTGAAAACCAACTATCTTTCCGGCGTAAATTGGGTTGAGGATATTTTCCCTTTCTTATAAATTTGGAGTGAGGTATGGAAATATTTTTGACTGTTTTGATTTTCATTGCTTTGCATTTTTTTTGGTGACAATTCCTGCAATATGACTGTAGTCACGGTAGCAGCAAATTGGTAAAGACAGTAATAATGATAATGTTAGCAACGCCGCGGGGGCGTTGACCCCCGAAACCCTCTCCAGGTAAACTGTATTGAAGACATTGAATAACCGAACGGTTTAGTGAATCAATCACTAAATCAGTTGCAAGGGAAATAGTGGGCTGGCATACACCAACCTTCAAAATATAATATACCAACACAGCACTAAACTCTTAAGATGCCGCACCTGTGAACAGTTTTAAGGCTCCATACGCCCTCCCAGCATGGCCTGACTTTTTTAACAATTGCCTAATAAACCAGCAGGTTGTTGTTGGCAGCAAGAGCTGCCAACATGAGCTGGCTGATCGAACACTTGTTTCAGGCTGTGGTCTAGGTTCTCATCAAAATTTCTTTATTTTTGTTGTAGTAAAGTTTCTTATACGTAGTGGCAGGTGCGTGAAGTCTTGGAGAACAGATGTTAGCAGTGTTGTCTACCTTCTCTGTGACACCCGCTGTTCTTCACAGGCTTTGTTCTTTACTTCCTTCCCCATCTCCCACTTCACTATTTATGATGTTCAGTTGTCGGTTCTCAGTTATCTGTACTCACTTATCTATACCCAAACATTTGTACTCTTCTGCTTGTACTCACGAGTGAGTGAATGCCAGCAACCGTCCCTTTCAACAATAATTTTCCCACTTCCCCAAAAAATCCAATTTCGTTTTTTTTTTCTTTTGGCGCGAGCAACGTCTTAACTTGTCAATAATGAAGGCAGCTGAAAATTTACATGCAAAGGATTTTCTTTGTTTCTTCTTCTGTTACGAGTCCTGCTCTGGGGAGAGGGATGAGAATTTCTCTCTCTCTCTCTCTCTCTGTTTCCTTTCTCTTTGTCTTTTCCTCTACTTCGTTTCCTCATTCATAAATTGGAGAAATAGAGGCAGTAAAAGAAGTGAGAATAAGAGGACGAGGAACAAGAGGCAATGCTAAGATGAAGAGGAAAGAGGAGATTAACACGAGAAGCAGATGAAAGAGTATCAAGATAACGAGGAATATGATATTAAAGAGGGAAACAAGAGAAGGAAAGGGATATATAAAGGCAAATGGCGATGATATTAGAGTGTGATGAAGACTAGCTTGATAAAGTAGACACGGAAAGAGGATGGAAACCAGAGAGAAGGATGTATGGGAGATAAAGGAAAGTGGAGGTATGGGAGAGGATGAAAAGAAAGACGGAGGTGTGAAGGAGCATTAATTTAAAAGATAAAAATGTTAAGGAAGGAGAAATTTCTGAATATTAGATAGTTGAGCACAGTGATAAAAATAGTATAATATAAAGGGAATGTTAGGGACCACTTAAACCTCCACCTCGGTTAACCTCCCGCTTCAGTTAAACCTCCACCTCGGTTAACCTCCCGCTTCAGTTAAACCTCCACCTCGGTTAACCTCCCGCTTCAGTTAAACCTTCACCTCGGTTAACCTCCCGCTTCAGTTAAACCTCCCGCTTCAGTTAAACCTCCCGCTTCAGTTAAACCTCCCGCTTCAGTTAAACCTCCACCTCGGTTAACCTTCCGCTTCAGTTAAACTTCCACCTCGGTTAACCCCCCGCTTCAGTTAAACCTCCACCTCGGTTAACACCCCGCTTCAGTTAAACCTCCACCTCGGTTAACCCCCCGCTTCAGTTAAACCCCCGCTTCAGTTAAACCTCCACCTCGGTTAACACCCCGCTTCAGTTAAACCTCCACCTCGGTTAACCTCCCGCTTCAGTTAAACCTCCACCTCGGTTAACCTCCCGCTTCAGTTAAACCTCCACCTCGGTTAACCTCCCGCTTCAGTTAAACCTTCACCTCGGTTAACCTCCCGCTTCAGTTAAACCTCCCGCTTCAGTTAAACCTCCCGCTTCAGTTAAACCTCCACCTCGGTTAACCTTCCGCTTCAGTTAAACTTCCACCTCGGTTAACCCCCCGCTTCAGTTAAACCTCCACCTCGGTTAACACCCCGCTTCAGTTAAACCTCCACCTCGGTTAACCCCCCGCTTCAGTTAAACCCCCGCTTCAGTTAAACCTCCACCTCGGTTAACACCCCGCTTCAGTTAAACCTCCACCTCGGTTAACACCCCGCTTCAGTTAAACCTCCACCTCGGATAACCCTGCACCTCAGTTAACCCTGCACCTCAGTTACACCTCCACCTCAGTTACACCTCCACCTCCGTTAAACTTCCACCTCCAGGGTTAACCCTGCACCTCAGTTGAACCTCCATCCTACTTGTAAGGGTTCTAGCCATAACTTGTAGTCTTCTAGAAGGAAGAACAATATACGAGTTTCCGCCATTAATCTCCCGTCTTCATTTTCTTGTTAGTACATCGTCTGTTTTTTCTTCTTTATTTTGTCAGTCTTCGCCTACTTTATTACCCTCGTCTTACTTCTGATACTGGTTATTTTTCTTCTTTATTTTATTGTTCTTGTTTCTCTTTTTCGTTTTATTTTTTATTAATATTCTTGTTATTGATTAGGTTAGGTTCGGTAAAGTTTATCAGAAAACAGGACAAGTGTTTCCTGACGCGCGGGTCCTGGTCAGCTGACCAAGCTTTTGGTCATCTGACCGAGGTCTTCCTCTGGTTTACTCGTCCACCCCTTTTAAATATTATAGTTATTGATGGCACTCGTATGGTTATACCGGCAAGTTGTGGGTAAAATGGCACTTATCTTGAGTGTATACGTGTCTTTTACCCGTTCTTGTTCTTCCTGAGTATTCTTCACGTTTTGGCACCAGGCCCGCCCGGAAGGCCCGCCCTCCCGCCCGCCCTCCCGCCCGCCTGTGTTCACCTGCTTTAAGTTCCATTTCTTTTCTGTTTTCTTTTTTTACAATGTTTAAGGCCGGGATATAATAGCTGTCGTTAAGGGTGAATGTCACTTAGGCAAATATGATGTGGCCGCTGGTAGGTTGACTTTGTATTATCTTGGCTCTGACCTCTGGCTCTAACATTCATAATTCACACTCTTGAATGTGGATAATAATGGTTTTTATTCTCATGCCTCAGCTGCTGCTGTTGCGCCTGTGTCTTTGTTTACTCGGAACA
Source organism: Cherax quadricarinatus (assembly GCF_038502225.1). Taxonomy (NCBI): domain Eukaryota; kingdom Metazoa; phylum Arthropoda; class Malacostraca; order Decapoda; family Parastacidae; genus Cherax; species Cherax quadricarinatus. Next base: position 34,243,071 of record NC_091322.1, on the reverse strand, counting down.
TACCTGTGACCAGTTTTCGAGTGCTCTTTTACCTCTGCAGCCCGACCTGAAGCTAAGATGCTTTGTTGACCGACTGGTCAACCAGGTTATTGGTGCAAGCGGCACGTAGTCCCACGTACCCATCACAACCTGCTTTATCTGGCAATATTTCATTCCGGCATTATTTCTGATGGCTGTTAATAGTATGTTGAGAGTCTTGGGCCACAGACGTTGACACTATTCTCTAATTATATCCATCGTCTCACTGCTCTTCATTTGAGTTTATTCCAGGTTATGTAATGTTCGTCAGGAAACAGAACAAGTGTTTCCTGACGCGGGTCTTAGTCATATGATGACCCTCCGTTGGAGCTTTAGGTTATCTGACCGAGGCCTTCCGCTGGCTTACCAGTCTACCCCTTTAAAAGTTAATGGTTATTATTATAACCATTTATGGCACAATTTTTTTCCATAGCTTACACGTCAATAAGTTGTTACAGTAGTATGTAAGTTAGGGATCGGTCCCCAAGTATCTTCTGTGTATATATTATGAGGTATCTCTCATCTCCAGAGAGAATAATTGAAATTCCTGGAAATGTTGCCAGTATTTTAAATGTTTCATAGATTTTTATGTGGGTATTACGCGGATCATTTGTCAGGTAGTGAGAGAAGCACATTGATTTAATAAGTACCATCATTAAAGTTAAATAATAATAATAATAATAATAATAATAATAATAATAATAAAATCTGTATTTACTACAAGTACATGTACAAGGTATACAGTCTTAGCTGACATCAATAACATACTACTATATAGAAAGCCCCTTGTTATGCTGAGCATTTCGGGCAAATTAGGTCAGTTTTGTCCCAGGATGCGACCCACACCATTCGACTAACACCAAGATACCCATTTTAAAATGATGGGTGAACAGGGACAGGAGGTGTCTTTTGGAAACACGTCCCTAATGTTTTCCAGCCGTACCGAAGGAGATTTGAACTCCGGACCTCAGTGTGTGAGCTGACTGCGCTAGCGCTCCAGCGACGGGACACCTCAAGTTAATTCTCTTGTTTTGAAAGTTTTCTTAGTCCATCCGGCCATTTTCCTGTTTTTTTTCCTGCGTTTGCTTTGTGTTCTCTTGATGACAGATTCTCTTATATCCTAAAGTCTCTTTATTCTCTCTTCCCTTTTCATTTATGATTTCCTGTACTGTTTTGCGTTTTTCTCATTCATCATTTTCTTTAGTAAGGGCTACAGGCTCCCTTGGTGTTCCTCGGGATGGTTAACTGTAACTTCAGAATAACTGAAACTTGCTTTCATTGATTATGTTTCGTGTGAACCATTGATACATTTAATGTTCTTTATCCTGGATGTTTCCTGTGGACCACTGGAACATTTGATTTACATAACATTGGAGGCTTTCTGTGTCTTCGATAAATACCGCTCAAATGCGTATGGAGAATTATTTGCGAAGAATGTAACTGTGTTATATAATTCATATCCTTATCCGCGTCATTATCATAGCGGCCACTTCATTATTATTAATGTCATGCTCACCTACCATTAACTTCACGTCAGATCATTACCATCAGCCACTTCATTATTATTAATGTCATGCTCACCTACCATTAACTTCACGTCAGATCATTACCATCAGCCACTTCATTATTATTAATGTCATGCTCACCTACCATTAACTTCACGTCAGGTCATTACCATCAGCCACTTCATTATTATTAATGTCATGCTCACCTACCATTAACTTCACGTCAGGTCATTACCATCAGCCACTTCATTATTATTAATGTCATGCTCACCTACCATTAACTTCACGTCAGATCATTACCATCAGCCACTTCATTATTATTAATGTCATGCTCACCTACCATTAACTTCACGTCAGATCATTACCATCAGCCACTTCATTATTATTAATGTCATGCTCACCTACCATTAACTTCACGTCAGGTCATTACCATCAGTCATTCAGCTGCGAGATATTGCACTTCTAATTAAAGAAGATATAAAAGCCATCAGAGTGCGCTGCGAGTGAAAGTTATCACTTGTGAAAGTTGTTATTGCGTTAGTGATCCTTAGTGGAAGTTATTCTTGCTGTAGTGATCAACAGTGGCAGTTATTCTTGTCATAGTGATCCACAGTGGAAGTTATTCTTGTTTTAGTGATCCACAGTGGAAGTTATTCTTGCTATAGTGATCTTTAGTGGAAGTTATTCTTGCTGTAGTGATCAACAGTGGCAGTTATTCTTGTCATAGTGATCCACAGTGGAAGTTATTCTTGTTTTAGTGATCCACAGTGGAAGTTATTCTTGCTATAGTGATCTTTAGTGGAAGTTATTCTTGCTATAGTGATCAACAGTGGCAGTTATTCTTGTCATAGTGATCCACAGTGGAAGTTATTCTTGTTTTAGTGATCCACAGTGGAAGTTATTCTTGCTATAGTGATCTTTAGTGGAAGTTATTCTTGCTATAGTGATCAACAGTGGCAGTTATTCTTGTCATAGTGATCCACAGTGGAAGTTATTCTTGTTTTAGTGATCCACAGTGGAAGTTATTCTTGCTATAGTGATCCACATTGGAAGTTATTCTTGCTATAGCGATCCACAGTGGAAGTTATTCTTGCTATAATGATCCACAGTGGATATTATTCTTGCTATAGTGATCCACAATGGGAGTTATTCTTGCTATAGTGATCCACAGTGGGAGTTATTCTTGCTATAGCGATCTACAGTGGAAGTTATTCTTGTTATAGTGATCCACTGTGGAAGTTATTCTTGCAATATTCTTGTTTTAGTGATCCACAGTGGAGAGTTATTCTCGTTTTAGTGCTCCCATTAAAAGTATGGTCTTTGTATATGACTGCCGTGTGTGTGTGTGTGTGTGTGTGTGTGTGTGTATACTCAGTTGTTGCAGGGGTCGAGTCACAGCTCCTGGCCCCGCCTCTTCACTGGTCGCTACTAGGTCAATCTTCCTGCTCCATGAGTTTTATCATACCTCTTCTTGAAGTTATGTATGGATCCTGACTCCACTACATCACTTCCCAGGCTATTCCACTTCCTGACAACTCTGTGACTGAAGAAATGCTTCCTAACATCCCTGTGATTCATCTGAGTCTTCACCTTCCAACTGTGACCCCTTGTTGCTGTGTCCCATCTCTGAAACATCCTGTCTCTGTTCACCTTGTCGATTCCTCTCTGTATTTTATATGTCGTTATCATATCATCCCTATCTCTCCTGTCTTCCTGTGTCGTCAGGTCGATTTCCCTTAACCTCTCCTTGTAGGACTTACCCCTTAGCTCCGGGACTAGTCTTGTTGCAAACCTTTGCACTTTCTCTAGTTTCCTTACATGCTTGGCTAGGTGTGGGTTCCACACTGGTACTGCATACTCCAATATGGGCCTAACGTACACAGTGTACAGGGTCCTGAACGATTCCCTATTAAGATGTCGGAATGCTGTTCTTAGGTTTGCTAGGCACCCGTATGCTACAGCAGTTATTTTGTTGATGTGCGCCTCAGGAGATGTGCCCGGTGTTATACTCACCCCAAGATCCTTTTCCTTGAGTGAGGTTTGTAGTCTCTGGCTCTCTAGACTGTACTCCGACTGTGGTCTTCTTTGCCCTTCCCCAATCTTCATGACTTTGGACTTGCTGGGGTTGAACTCCAGGAGCCAGTTGCTGGACCAGGCATGTTGCCTGTCCAGATCCCTTTGTAGTTCTACCTGATCCTCATCCTATTGAATTCTTCTCATCAACTTCACATCTGCAAACAGGGTCACTTAGGAGTCTATTCCTTCCGTCATGTTCACAAATACCAGAAACAGCACCGGTCCTAGGACTGATCCCTGTGGCACCTCGCTTCTTACAGGCGCATACTCTGACACCTCGCCATGTACCATGACTCGCTGTTGTCTTTCTGATAGGTATTCCCTGATTCATTGTAGTGCCTTTCCTGTTATCTCTGCCTGGTCCTCCAGCTTTTGCACTAATCTCTTGTGTGGAACTGTGTCAAACACCTTCTTACAGCCCAAGAAAATGCAATCTACCCACCCCTCTCTTGTCTTACTGCTGTCACCCTGTCATAGAACTCCAGTAGGTTTGTGACACAGGATTTCTCATCCCTGAAACCGTGCTGGCTGTCGTTGATAAGCTCATTCCTTTCTAGGTGCTACACCACTCTTCTCCATGACCTTGCATACTATACATGTCAGTGACACCAGTCTGTAGCTTAATGCTTCGTCTCTGTCTCCTTTTTTAAAGATTGGGACTACATTTGCTGTCTTCCGTACCTCAGGTAGTCGCCACGTTTTGATGTATTAAAGATTGTTGTTAGTGGTACACAGAGTGCCTCTGCTCCCTCTCTCAGGACCCATGGAGAGATGTTATCCGTCCCCATCACCTTTGAGGTATCTAGCTCGCTTAGCAGCTTCCTCACTTCTTCCTAGGTTGTATGTATTGTGTCCAACACTTGTTGGTGTACCCCACCTCTCTGTCTTTCTGGAGTCCCTTCTGTCTCCTCTGTGAACATTTCTTTGAATCTCACATTGAGCTCCTCACATGCTTCATGGTTGTTTCTTGTGACCTCTTCTCCTTCCTTCCTCAGCCTGATTACCTGGTCCTTGACTGCTGTTTTCCTCCTGATGTGGCTGTACAACAGCTTCGGGTCAGATTTGGCTTTCGCTGCTGTGTCCTTCTCGTATTGTCTTTGGGCCTCTCTTCTTACCTGTGCATATTCATTTCTGGCTCTACGACTGTTCTCCTTATTCTCCTGGGTCCTTTGCCTTCTATACTTCATCCATTCTCTGGCGCACTTGGTTTTGGCCTCCCTATACCTTTGGGTAAACCAAGGGCTCATCCTGGTTTTTTCGTTATTTCTGTTACCCTTGGGTACAAACCTCTCCTTAGCTTCCCTACATATTGTTGTCACATATTCCATCATCTTGTTTACTGACTTTCTTGCCAGTTCTCTGTCCCACTGAACCATGTGCAGGAAATTTTTCATGCCTGCGTAGTCCCCTTGTAGTTTTGGATTCATTCGTCCGTCCCTTCCTGTTTCTCTCTCCACTTGTAACTCGATGTATTTGAAGCTCAGAACCACATGATCACTGGCCCCAAGGGGTCTTTCATATGTGATTTCATCAATATCTACACTACTCAAGGTGAACACTTGGTCCAATCTCTGGTTCATCCTCCCCTCACTCTCTGGTAGTGTCCCTTACGTGTTAGTACATGAGGTTTTCCAGTACCACCACCATCATCTTAGCCCTCCACGTTTCTGGGCCCCCATGTGGCTCCAGGTTTTCCCAGTCTATTTCCTTGTGGTTGAAGTCACCCATAATCAGCAGCTTTGCCCTGCTCGCATGAGCCCTTCTGGCCACTTTAGCCAGTGTGTCAACCATCGCTCTGTTACTCTCATCATACTCTTGCCTTGGTCTCCTGCTCTTCTGTGGTGGGTTATACATCACTGCAATTACTATCTTGGGACCTCCAGACTGAAACATTCCTGTTATGTAATCTTTTGCTTCTCCTCTGTCTCCTCTCTCCAGCTCATCAACAAAAAATCCCATCAGTTTTTGATGAGCAGTGCCACTCCTCTACCCCCCTCTGTTCCCTCCGTCTTTCCTTAGGATCTGATCCTAATTTGAAGACAGAACTATATACAAAAGATGAGGTAATCAGTCCCTCAGCCTTGAAGAATCTGGAGCACAGGCAAGAAGGCTGGCGCTTATATACTGGCATCAGATGAAAAGGGGACGGATAGCAGACGAAGGCATTGTCACTGGTAGGCGGGATTCCCAAATGGGAATATATATATATATATATATATATATATATATATATATATATATATATATATATATATATATATATATATATATATATATATATCCCATTTGGGAATCCCGCCTACCAGTGACAATGCCTTCGTCTGCTATATATATATATATATATATATATATATATATATATATATATATATATATATATATATATATATATATATATATATATATATATATATGCATATGCAATAAGATCACAGTAAACAGGTGATTTCAAAATATGCAAAACAACCACTCTGAAAGAATAGAGAAATTCCAAGCGCTTTCGTGACTACTCACATTATCAAGGAACTATGAAAGTGAAGCATCCAAGGAAGCTATATAAGGGGTCGGCCAACACCTCACTATCAGATCCCACAACGGTTTTAAACACGTGACGCGCGGCGAGCCAACTTGGATAGGTCCTTTGCAAAACTCACCCCCAAGCTATTTATTTGTCCAGTGTATTATTAAATTCTTCCCAAATTCTATTAATTATAAATGGATCTAATTTATATAAACCAAAGGAAATATTCATATTATTGTCAAAACTGCTTTTTATGAAACAAGATTCAATTATATTCCTGTCGACCATGGACTTGCTTGATACTACTTTCTCAACTTTTTGAAAATCAATTGGATGGTTAAAATCTCTTACATGAATAAATAGAGCATTGGAATCTTGTCCAGTTCTAATGCTATATTTATGTTGTTTTAATCTTAGTTCGAGATTTTTACCAGTTTGACCGTAATAAACTTTATCGCAAATTTTACAAGGAATCTTATAGACACATCCATCAGCATTTTGGGGGGAATTCTTAATCAAAAGTTTTTTTACTGTATCAAGATTTTTGAATACAACTTTAATATTAAAAGTCTTAAGAAGAGAAGGCATATCAACCAAGTTTTCATGGTAAGGGAGAACCAACAAGGCATGTACGTGAATAAGGGCTGCAAGCGGTTCCATATTTACAGTTGGAAGGTTGAAGGTATAAACACGCAAGGCAAATAATAAATATGTACAGAGAAAATGGTACTTCAGGGTTTAGAGAATGGGACACAATAACAATTATCTACAAAGCACAAAAATAAGCACAGAACACGACATTGTAAATATTGCAGATTAACGAGTCACATGGAACACAAATGTAAAATGGAAATATAAACACAAATGCAGTATAATGTGATCCTTTATTGACAACGTTTCACCCACACAGTGAGCTTTTTCAAGTCACACACGGATCTACCTGGGGTTGGAAGGTACGAGAGTATTTATAGTCAGAATGTTGAGGTCAGGTGGAGAATGCTGCATCTGATGATCTACCGGGTGGGGTTATAGAGTCTTGGGTAGCTTGGCAGGGGTATTGGACAAGTTGTAGACCTTCTGCAGTGTTCTATGTTCTTATGTGGGATAGCGATGAAGAAGTTTCTTGGCGAGTGGTTCAGCTATGTTATAGAAGCCATTGTTCTGGTTGAAATTGTTGGTTATAGAGATAAGCGATGATTCCAGGATTCTTCTGTATTAAGTGTTGTCTTCTGTGGCTATAAGTCTTGAGTTTCTGTAGTTAATTAAATGGTTGTGTGAATTGCGATGTTGTACACAGGCATTCCTTGTATCGTCAGTCCTGCTTGCATATTGGTGTTCTGAAATGCGTGTTTGGAGGTCTCTTGATGTTTCGCCCACATATAATTTGTTGCAGTCATTACAAGGGATTATGTATACCCCTGCAGAGGATGGAGGCTTGTCCTGTCTACTACTGGTGATGTCCTTGATGGTCGTGGTTGTGGAGGTAGATACTTGGAATGATGTTTTGGCAAAGATGTTGGAAACATGTTTGGCAATGGAGTTGTTGGGGAGGACTATGTATCTCTTCTCGGCAGTGTCTTCTCTGGGTGTGTTGAAGATGTTTAATGCCCGCCGTCTGCAGTCTCTGATGAAGTGACGAGGATAGTGGAGTTTAGAAAATACTTGTTCAATTATAGTGCATTCTTCCTCAAGGAACTCATTGCTGCAGATTCTGAGTGCACGTAGGAAGAAGCATATAATCACACCACGTTTGGTTTTGGTGTCGTGGTGAGAGTAGAAGTGGAGAAGATCGTTTTGGTTGGTGGGTTTTCGATAGACTTTAAAACGAAGTTCGTGGTCAGCTTTGCAGAGCAGAACATCAAGGAAAGGAAGAGTGTTGTCGACTTCTTCTTCAAGTGTGAACTGGATTGAAGGCTCGACCTGGTTGAGCTTGTCTTGGAGAGCTTGAACGTTGAAACGTTTAGGAGTTATGAGGAGAATGTCGTCAACATAACGGAGCCAGGTGACAGACGAAGGAATAATGGTGGAGAAACGTTCGGCTTCTAGATGTTCCATGTATAAGTTCGTCAGGACTGCACTGAGTGGCGAACCCATGGGTAGTCCAAAAGTCTGCTGAAAGAGGTGATTTTCGAAGGAGAAACACGTAAAGCCTAACAAGGTCGATGAAATCGCTGGCTGGAATGGGAAGATCAAGTGAATCGTCAATTTTCCTGCGCAAGAGATCGATGGCTTGTGTAGTAGGTACTTTGGTGAATAGGGAAGTCACGTCAAGGCCGGAAAGTTTCTTGTTCCTGATGTTGATGTTGCGAATGCGATTGAGAAGATCACCCGAGTGTTTGAGATGTGCTGGACTGATAGTGCCCAAGAGTTTAGAGAGGTGTTTGGCGAGAATTCCTGAGAGCTGGTGGGGAGCACTGCCTATTCCCGAGGATATGGGCCTCAAGTATTTTCTAAACTCCACTATCCTCGTCACTTCATCAGAGACTGCAGACGGCGGGCATTAAACATCTTCAACACACCCAGAGAAGACACTGCCGAGAAGAGATACATAGTCCTCCCCAACAACTCCATTGCCAAACATGTTTCCAACATCTTTGCCAAAACATCATTCCAAGTATCTACCTCCACAACCACGACCATCAAGGACATCACCAGTAGTAGACAGGACAAGCCTCCATCCTCTGCAGGGGTATACATAATCCCTTGTAATGACTGCAACAAATTATATGTGGGCGAAACATCAAGAGACCTCCAAACACGCATTTCAGAACACCAATATGCAAGCAGGACTGACGATACAAGGAATGCCTGTGTACAACATCGCGATTCACACAACCATTTAATTAACTACAGAAACTCAAGACTTATAGCCACAGAAGACAACACTCAATACAGAAGAATCCTGGAATCATCGCTTATCTCTATAACCAACAATTTCAACCAGAACAATGGCTTCTATAACATAGCTGAACCACTCGCCAAGAAACTTCTTCATCGCTATCCCACATAAGAACATAGAACACTGCAGAAGGTCTACAACTTGTCCAATACCCCTGCCAAGCTACCCAAGACTCTATAACCCCACCCGGTAGATCATCAGATGCAGCATTCTCCACCTGACCTCAACATTCTGACTATAAATACTCTCGTACCTTCCAACCCCAGGTAGATCCGTGTGTGACTTGAAAAAGCCCACTGTGTGGGTGAAACGTTGTCAATAAAGGATCACATTATACTGCATTTGTGTTTATATTTCCATTGTGTCGGTATTTTATACCATTTATTTCCACAAATGTAAAATAAAAATTTACATTAGAACAGTCTCTGAATAACACAGAAGAAATTCACTGTAGATTTAGAAAATGTCTCAACGCTCGCAAATGTCTGTATAAAAAAAATATCTCTAAACTGCGTGAAGAAGGGCTTGGAGCGACGACAGTGGAGGATGATGAGGGAGGCCGGTGGTATGGTTTCTCGTGGCTGGCGGCGTCTCTTCACTTGTAGAATCTCGACGAAAATTGTGCTAATCTCATTAAACTCACGCAGCTAGTCTTTGTAAAGGGTGGTGCTCAGGTACGAAGAATACTCTTGAATCTTGACCTGCTATGTGAGCCATAAAGTAAATTATTATGGCCCGATATATGGGTGGATGAGCTGCACACGTGGTTGCTTTGTGAGGGAGGTGGCTGGCGGCTGGGTGAGTGTCCTTCGCTAGCAGGCTGGCGGCGTCTACACCATAAAATCATGTGATTTTAAGCCAGGGTGGCTTGGTAAGTCACAATGTACCACAGGGATGGTGATTATCACTCTGACTAGTGTGTAACTAGTAGCACGAAGTGATATTGGAGGCAGTAACTTCAAAGATGATCTTGCTTGGCTTATACTACACTCTCAGCTGGGTTGCAGGCTAGGCTAGGATGTCTTGAATGCTTGTAACTATGCACACACCACTTAGCGCTTCTTTTTTGATTATAATCATAATAATATGCACACACCAGGATGAAGTAGGCTGGGAGACTGGCTTAGCAGGCTAGGGTGGCTTAGGGCTCTCCCCCATAGACTGGCTGAATTTGCAAAACCCGGATCAACTCCTTGAAAGTTAGCAAATAAGCAGATAAGGCACAAAACTGACCAGGAAGTTGTATAGGCAGGCTGGAGGATGCTGGTTTGGCTGTGGGTAGCTGGCGTCCCTAGCCCTCCATGCGGTGGTCCACACAATGTCCGTCTGGCTTGGTAGAAATTATCTCCTTAAATCCGCGTAATCGTCAAAATTACGCCCATACTGTTGCACACCATTTGTCAGTTGGGTACTTAAGGAGATATTGGAGTAAGGAATACACTCGTTGGATGGTTTGGAGTAGTATATTATGAGAGTCTTGGGGGGAAGAACCCAGGCCTGCCTGTCGAGTCTCTGCCTAGCTGGGAACTGAGATGGATGCCTCGAGCTAGCGGTTCATGATGTCACAGCTAACTAGGGAGTCTATAACATAGCTGGGATTATCTACATGTACTACACAAGTAATCAGTGACACTACTGGCATTCCCCACTGCTGCCACCACCACCACCACCACTAACACCACCACCTCTAACACCACCACCTCTAACACCACTACCACCACTAACACCACCACTAACACCACCACTAACACCACCACTACACCACCACTAACACCATCACCACTAACACCACCACTACACCACTAACACCACCACTAACACCACCACCACTAACACCACCACTACACCACCACTAACACCACCACTACACCACCACCACTAACACCACCACTACACCACCACTAACACCACCACTACACCAACACCACTAACACCACTGCCACTAATACCACTGCCACTAACACCACTACCACCACCACTGACACCACCACCACTAACTACCACCACCACCACCACTGACACCACCATCACTAACTACCACCACCACCACTAACCACCACCACCAACACCACCACCACCACCAACACCACCACCACTAACTACCACCACCACCACTAACTACCACCACCACCACCACTGACACCACCACTAACTACCACCACCACCACTAACACCACCACTAACTACCACCACCACCACTAACACCACCACCACCACTAACACCACCACTTCACCACTAACACCACCACTTCACCACTAACACCACCACCACTAACCACCACCACTACCACCACCACCACCACCACCACCACTAACACCACCACCACCACTAACACCACCACTTCACCACTAACACCACCACTTCACCACTAACACCACCACCACTAACCACCACCACTACCACCACCACCACCACCACCACCACCACCACCACCACCACCACTAACACCACCACCACCACTAACACCACCACTTCACCACTAACACCACCACTTCACCACTAACACCATCACCACTAACACCACCACTACACCACTAACACCACCACTAACTACCACCACCACCACCACTGACACCACCATCACTAACTACCACCACCACCACTAACCACCACCACCAACACCACCACCACCACCAACACCACCACCACTAACTACCACCACCACCACCACCACCACCACCACTCCGGGAGCAGCGAGGTTAAGTGCTGTGGATTTAATGTAACACGAAATATGTCTCGGTCGTTTAACATGATGGAGAAAGAGTCATTGTTGGAGGCCTTTGATGGAGAATGCCGAGGCTTTACCAGAGATGAGCGTTATTGAGATGGAGGAAACAGTAGTGGTGATGGTGGTGATTGGGGGGGGGAGGGTGGCAGAGTGGTGCTGGTGGTGTGTTGACAGCAAGTGTTGCAGACCTGGGTTTCATGATTGTTGTTGGCCTTGGTAATTTAACTCTCAGTAATTTGACTTTCTGGTAATTTGACTTTCCGGTAATTTAACTCTCAGTAATTTGACTCCTAGTAATTTGACTCCCAGTAATTTGACTCCCAGTAATTTGACTCCCAGTAATTTGACTCCCAGTAATTTGACTCCCGGTAATTTGACTAACAGTAAAGAGGTGTTCAGCAGGAAAGTGGATGCAGGAGGGAAGAAGAGCGATTGGTGGAGAGAGAAAAAATTAGCATACGAGAGTGGTGAAGGAATGTAAAATGTGAACAAATGAGAGAGTGGGTGAGATGTTATCAACAGATTTTGCTGAGAATAAGAAAAAAAAATTTGGAGTGAAAGTAATAAGTTAAGAAAGCCTAGGGAACTAATGGATTTGAGAGTTAAAAATAGGAGAGTTATTAGATGGAGAGTTAGAAGTATCGGGAAGATAAAGGAATATTTTAGGAATTGTTAAATGTTGATGAAGATAGGGAAGCTGTGATTTCGTGCATTGGGCAGGGAGGTATAGCATCTTGTAGGAATGAGAATGAATCAGTTGTGTGAGAGAGGTGCATGAGGAAATGGGTAGAATGAAAGGGAGTAAAGCAGCTGGGATTGATGGAATAAAGACAGAAATGTTAAAAGCAGGTGGGGATATACTTTTGGAATGTTTTTTTTTATTTCATGTGTGGAATGGCAGTGAGCATGCGAAGTACCTTTGTATAAAGGCAAAGGAGAGAATAGGGAATAAAAATTATAAGGGAATAAGCCTTTTGAGTATACCTGATAAAGTGTATGATAGTTATTATTGAAAGATTTAGGAGTAAGATGGAGAGCAGGATCGCTGATGAACAAGGAGGCTTTAGGAAGGGTAGGGGATGTAGACCAAATGTTTAGAGTGAAGCATATTGGGGAACAGTATTTAGATAAGAGTAAAGAGGTTTTAGTTTCATATGTGGATTTGGAAAAGGCATGTGATAGGGTGGATAGGGGAGCAATGTTGCAGATGTTGCGAATATATTGAATAGGTGGTAGGTTACTGAAAGCAGTTAAGGGTTTTTACGAGGATAGTGAGGCTCGGGTTAGAGTATGTGGGAGAGAGGGAGATTATTTCATAGTAAGAGTAGGCCTTGGACAGGGATGACTGATGTCACCATGGTTGTTCAATATATTTATAGATTGGGTTGTAAGAGAAGTGAATGCTTGGGTGTTGGCAGAGGTGTGGGCTCAAGAGATAAAGAATCTAACACAAAGTGGGAATTGTCAGTTGCTTTTTGCTGATGACACTATGCTTTTGGGAGATTCTGAAAAGAAGTTGCAGAGGTTGGTGAACAAGTTTAGAGTGGTAAGTAAAAGAAATAAATTAAAAGTGAATGTAGGAAATAGCAAGGTGATGAAAATAAAAACTTTAGGTAATGAAAGATTAGATATCAGATTGAAGGGAGAGAGTATGGAGGATGCAAATGTATTCAGATATTTGAGAGTGGACTTGTCAGCAGATGGGTCTGTGACAGACGAGGTGAATCACAGAATTGGTGAGGGGAAAAACTGAGTGAAACACGGAGGAGTCTGTGGAGACAGACTGTTATCCATGGAAGCAAAGAGTGGAATGTATGAGAGTATAGTGGTACCAATGCTCTTATATGGGTGTGAAGCATGGATGTTGAATGTTGCAACAAGTAGAAGGCTGGAGGTAGTTGAGATGTCGTGTCTGAGAGCAATGTGTGGTGTGAATATAATGCGGAGAATCTGTAGCTTGGAGATTGGAAGGAGGTGCAAGGTTTCTAAAAGCATTATCCAGAGGGCAGAGAAAGGGTTGTTGAGGGGGTTCGGACATTTAGAAAGGATAGAACAAGAAAGGATGATTTGGAGGGGATATTAATCTGCAGTGGAAAGAAGGTGCAGTAGGGGCCGTCTTAGGAAAGGTTGGAGGGAGGGAGTGGAGGAGGTTTTGTGTGCGAGGGATTTGGACTTCCAGCATGCGTGCACGAGCATGTTCGGTAGGAGTGGAGACGAATGGTTTTTTATGACTTGACGTGCTGTTGGAGTGTGAGCAAAGTAACATTATGAAGGGATTCAGTGATACCGGTTGGCCGAACTTGAGTCCTGCTGGTCGAAAGTACAGTGCCTGCGCTCTGAAGGAGGGGTGTTGATATGTTGCAGTTTTTTAACTGTAGTGTAGGCACGCCTCTGGCAAGACAGTGATAGAATGAATGATGATGAAAGTGTTTCTTCTTTTTCGTGTTCCCCTGTCTTGGCGGGAAACGGCCGATGTGCTAATAAAAAAATATTTTTACTTCTAGTAATTTAACTCCCTGAAATTTAACTCCTGGTAATTTAACTCACGGTAATTTTACTCACGGTAATTGTACTTCCAGTGATTCAACTTCCGGTAATTTAACTCCCCAGTAATTTAACTGCCCAGTAATTTAACTCCCAGTAATTTAACTCCCTGTAATTTGACTGTATTGTCATTCCAAATATACAAAAAAATATAGTTTTAGTTAAAAATATAAAGATTTTTTAAAATCCAATCCAGCCTAATATAACCTAACCTGACATAGAAAGATCTAACCAACCCTGACCTGTCTTAACATAGCCTAACTTCTAGCTTAAGCTATATTGTCACTGTCAGTCAAACAGAATATATTTTAGGTGTGCTAAGTTGATAAGTGTGCTTGACCTTTAGAGTGACATGTGTGTTTAGAGAGCCCTGCTGACGTGCTGAGTCGCACCCGAAGAGTGTAGTAGTTAGTTAAGTGTGGCAGGACCAAAGCTGGGAGGTCTTGAGGTGAGAGCAACACGGGAAAAAGTGACTCCTTTTGCTCTCTCTGAAGCTCTTCAGTCCTTGATGTCCTTGAGGCTCTTGTCACTGTATGTGTTGACCTTTTCATGGTTGCGAAAGTGTATCTCTCTCTCATTTTGGTGATTGGTGGAGACCCATTTCTCACCCTCCCTCCTGTCCCCCCTTTCATTCCTCTTCCTTAGCGTCGGTTTCTTTCCTCTTTCTTCCCTTCCCTTCACTTCTTCCTTCTCATTTTTCTTTCCTAACTCCTTCGCATTTAAACTCTATTTCTTTTGTCTCAACTTTCCTTCCATACCCTTCTTCCTGGAGCATTCTCCTCCAGTTGCAGACTCGTGGAACAGCATCCTCATAAAAAATTGAAAGATACCACTGTCATTTTCAGGAGACTGGACACAGATGTCATCCCAGTCACAAGAAAACACCGATATTGCCTCTCTTCACAGTGGTAGTAAAGTAGTTAAGAAAAACTATAGGTCACCAGCACACTTCACACATCAAAATCTTTGTATATATCTAGAGATTGCTGATCACATGGAATCACAACAGTTGCACAATCCAGGGCAACATGGGTTTAGGGCAGGTCGTTCCTGCCTTTTACAACTGATTGATCATTGAGTCGTGGTCCTCTGTCCACTGGAAAACTAGCTAAATGCTGATGTAGTGTACACTGATTCTGGAAGAGCGTTCGACAAGTGCGGCCATGGTGATAGCTCACATAATGCTTGCAAAAGGAATAACTGGGGAAGTGGGCAGATGAATATTTAATTTCTTAAATAAAACACGCACTGTACAGTGGAACCTTTGGTCAGGACCATAATTCGTTCCAAAACTCGGGTCACGACCCGATTTGGCCGTGAACCGAACCTAATTTCCCCATTGAATTGTATGTAAATACGATTAATCCGTTCCAGACCCCAGACCCCTATGAACTCTTTTTTTTTTTTAAGCACAAAAATATTTAATTATACCATGGAATGCATAGTGTAATAGTAAACTAAATGCAAAAACCTTGAATTACACTGAGAAAACCTTGAACAACAGAGAAAACTAACATTGCACGAATCCGTTCTAGACCCCCACGAACGGTTCACTGTAAACAGTTTCCTTTTTTTTTTTTTATTTTTTTTTTTTAGGAATTTTAAGAGACGTCTAATGGCTGAGAAGTTAACTCCGTTATTTATCGTTCGATTTGCTTAATTTTTGGTGTATGTTAAGAAGCATCTTTCCATCATACATTGCACAAGTTTCAATAATATAGGCCCAACAATCAACTGAAAAAAAAACATTTACCAAAAATAATGTATGGTAAGCTCTAGCCAGGTACTGGCACTGCTAGAAGTTGTCCACTACCTGCTGATAAAACATTGCTAAACCGAATAAGTCACTCTGACTTTTTTGGGTTATCCTAGGTTCACGACACATATGCTGCTATATATGATAATTTATGTAATTGTATTTATGTATGCCTGAATAAACTTACTTAGTTTTATGGTGCATTACGAGTGTATATCACAGCACTGTACAAGACTTCGTTTTCTCTAATATAAGTACCCAGGAGGGGATAAGAGGATGGTACTTTATCCCTTATCCTCGAGTTCACAGCGAATGAACGCATGTCTGACCAAGACCGACTACAAGACGAGGGTCTTTGTTAGGTGTACACAAACAACAGGAAGTGGGGAAAGTTGGCGCGTGCAAAAAAAAAAAAAAAAGGCGCAGAATGTGAAAATCGGTGTGTCTGTTTGTTCAGCACCCGATTATGTGTTCGTGGCCATATGCAAAAATTTGGTGAATTTTTTGGTCGTGAACCGATTTGTTCGTATTCAGAAGCATTTGTGACCAGAGGTTCCACTGTAGTAGTAAAGAGAGTGAAGTTGGAGGCTGCCACAGTGAAAAGCTTTGTTCCTTAAGGCACAATACTCGCTCTTCTTCTGTGTCTCACTCTTATATCTGACTTAGACAGTGACATAAATTATAGCACCATAACATCCTTTTCTGGTGATGCTAGAATCTCTGTAAGAAAGAGAGAGAAAGAGAGGGAGGGGCGTCCGTCAAGACACAGCAAATCTTAAAGCGTGTACCTTAAGCATACCTGAAGGCTGCTTCCGGGATCAAGGCCTGATCAACTAGGCTGTAACAGCATAGCCTGGCTGTAACAGCCAGGCTAATCTGGAACTGATTTTAGGAATTTGTCCAGTTTCCTCTTGAAGACAGCCAGAGGTTTATTGGTAATTCTGATGCACGGAGGAAGGGCGTTGAAGGGTCGGAGACCTCTGACACTTAAGGGGCACTTAAGTTCCCCCGTCTTCTAATAAACATGTTCATTTTTCCACTATAATCTACCTTGTCCACAATTACTATCGCATTTGCTTTGTTTCGTAAGGTGAAGTCCAGGATGTTTCCTTACTTCACATTATAAGTTAACAAATCTTTGAGGACAATTGTGTTGCAGAGAGCCGAGCTTCGCTCAGATCTTAACGAGTTCTGTACTTTTTTATTGACTCTGTTGAATGATTTGAGCTTGTCCTGTACTCTGTTACAGTTTTTCACAGTCGAGTAACTGAAACTTGTTAAGCATCATTGCTGTGTTATGGAAGAATGGAGGAAGTATAGAGGGAAACAGAGTACAGGACAAACGCAAATCATTCAGTAGAGCGAATGTTCAGGTATCCTTCAGGTATCCTTCAGGCATCTTCCTCCACCTCCTTCATTATTTATTTTCTCATTGTTTCCCTTATTTCTCACTCCCTCATTTCCAGTCTACTTTCTTCTTCCCTCCCATAATACCTTCTTCCTTTCCTGTTTACTTATCCCCTTCCCTCCCTATTTACTTCCTACTATCCCCTTTCCTCCCTCCTTCACTATATTCTCTCCTTCCCTGCCCATCCTTCATTAGCTAATAAATTATCTTAAACTTAATTCATGTTTTTCTGAGGTTAACTTTGCCAGCTCCCCGCCTCACTTCAACACCTCCCTGCTCCGCCTCGTCAACACCTCCCCGCCCGCCTCGTCAGCACCTCCCTGCCCCGCCTCGTCAACACCTCCCCGCCTCGTCAGCACCTCCCCACCTCGTCAGCACCTCCCCGCCCCGCCTCGTCAACACCTCCCCGCCCCCAGCCTCGTCAACACCTCCCCGCCCCACCTCGTCAACACCTCCCCGCCCCACCTCGTCAACACCTCCCCGCCCCCAGCCTCGTCAACACCTCCCCGTCCCCAGCCTCGTCAAGACCTCCCCGCCCCCAGCCTCGTCAAGACCTCCCCGCCCCCCGCCTCAGCACCTCCCCACCCCGCCCACCTCGTCAGCACCTCCCCACCTCGTCAGCACCTCCCCGCCCCGCCTCGTCATCTACGTCAGAGGACAGCGTTCTAACCTATCAGCCATTAAGTGCTACTTATACAATCATACTACTCCAGCCTTGGTGGCTGAAGGGTTACAAAGCTGACCCTCTCAATTGCACACACCACGGTTCGATTCCCCGTCCATATCTCTGTTTATTCACTGTCAGGCATTCATTAAGATGTGTGTGTGTGTGTGTGTGTGTGTGTGTGTGAGAAAGTGCGTGTGTGACTGTAATGTGCATGTGTGTGAGCGTGTAAATGTTATATATAATATATATATATATATATATATATATATATATATATATATATATATATATATATATATATATATATATATATATATATATATATATATATATATATATATATAACTCTGACCCCTCACGGTAACATGAAGCCTAAGAATTTAAAAGTTACTTTTTTCAAAACTTTTTTAAGTCAATTTGGCTTGTTGAGAGAGAGTGCCTGTAAGGCAGATATGTTTCCATTGTTGTAGAGGAACCTGCAACACAATGCTTCCCATATTATTTATTTTGCTATATAAGAATAAACTTTTGTTTTTGCATTGTTACGGCTAACATCGGCTATTCTTAAGTGAAAATGATACAGGGTAGATGTTCTTATGGTTGTCTTATTTGTTGTAAGTGGCATGTCCACCTTCACACCTGACAGCATGTCAGGTGCACCAGACAGCATGTCAGGTGCACTAGACAGCATGTCAGGTGCACCAGACAGCATGTCAGATGCACTAGACAGCATGTCGGGTGCACCAGACAGCATGTCAGGTGCACTAGACAGCATGTCAGGTGCACCAGACAGCCTGTCAGGTGCACCAGACAGCATGTCAGGTGCACCAGACAGCATGTCAGGTGCACTAGACAGCATGTCAGGTGCACCAGACAGCATGTCAGGTGCACTAGACAGCATGTCAGGTGCACCAGACAGCATGTCAGGTGCACTAGACAGCATGTCAGGTGCACCTGATATCTCGCTAGAAATAAGGAATGTCAAACGTCACGATACGAAGTAATAACGTTTCCTAAGGTACAAAATCTTAATTTTACAATGAGCTGGATCTTGGTGACAATTTCCAGTTGCTTATATATGGAAAACATTAAGAACTCAAAAGTGACACTGTGTAAAAAAATCATCAAATAAAATGAATGGAACGCTTAAAAGACCTGGGAGTAATAATGTCAACTGACCTTTTGAAGAACACAATAAGATCAAAGTCACGACAGCCAGGAAGATGATGGAATGAATAATGAGAGCTTTCAAAATAAGGGAAATGGTGACAATATTCAAATAACTTCTGGCCTCCTGTGCTAAGAGTATTGTTCATTGTTGACAGCTCCATTCAGGGCTGGAGAAATTTAAGAGTTGCAATAGATTCAAAGATCATTTATGGCCTGCATAGAGCCAAGAACGTATAAGTTTTAAATAGGTAGTAACTCATCAGAGTCCTGAATATGTACCGTACTTACTGAAGCTAATAAGAGATACGATCTAATATATATACTCTGAAAGTACTAGAGGGTTTGGTCTAAAATCTGCACACTGCCATGATAACATTCTTGAGTAAGAGGTACAGGAGAAAGTGTGTGGTCCAAGAATTATTTAACGTCTTACCAGACGATATCAAATGCACTGTTGGTACAACTATAGAAATCACAGACCGAGCCGCGGGGGCGTTGACCCCCGGAACTCTCTCCAGGTAAACTCCAGGTAATTCCTGCCGGATCAACAGGGCTGTGATGGTATGCAAGTCACAGGCCACTTTACGTCCGGGCTGATCCAGCGGACTGATTCTTGCCTCTTCGGTGGAAGCTATTAGGAGGTAGACTCTGAAGCTCCGGCATACATATCTCGTGACCTTCGTGATATCCATGATGTACACAGAATTTAAGACCATGTCGTTAGTGTTGTCTTGAGGGAGGAGGAAGCTGTAGAAGACCATGTCGTTAGTGTTGTCTTGAGGGAGGAGGAAGCTGTAGCATTCCTCACTCTGGCGGATGAAGGTCCCATCTACCAATTCTTTTTTTTATTTTGTTATTTATTAACACATCGGCAGTTTCCCACCTATTCAAGGTGACCCGAAAAAGAAGAAACACTTTCATCATTTATTTCATCACTGTCTTGCCAGAGGCGCGCCTACACTACAGTTATATATTCTTAATATTCCCGTCATGTGTTATCTCTGATTTTTCGTTTTATCTTTATCAATCTATGTTAATGATTTGTCTCTTCAGCACAGCAGAGAACAGGGAAGGCTTGTAGTGATGTACTAGCTATGAGGGTTGTAGCCTGGGAGTGAGGGAAGGCTTGTAGTGATGTACTAGCTATGAGGGTTGTAGCCTGGGAGTGAGGGAAGGCTTGTAGTGATGTACTAGCTATGAGGGTTGTAGCCTGGGAGTGAGGGAAGGCTTGTAGTGATGTACTAGCTATGAGGGTTGTAGCCTGGGAGTGAGGGAAGACTTGTAGTGATGTACTAGCTATGAGGGTTGTAGCCTGGGAGTGAGGGAAGGCTTGTAGTGATGTACTAGGTATGAGGGTTGTAGCCTGGGAGTGAGGGAAGACTTGTAGTGATGTACTAGCTGTGAGGGTTGTAGCCTGGGAGTGAGGGAAGACTTGTAGTGATGTACTAGCTATGAGGGTTGTAGCCTGGGAGTGAGGGAAGGCTTGTAGTGATGTACTAGCTATGAGGGTTGTAGCCTGGGAGTGAGGGAAGGCTTGTAGTGATGTACTAGCTATGAGGGTTGTAGCCTGGGAGTGAGGGAAGGCTTGTAGTGATGTACTAGCTGTGAGGGTTGTAGCCTGGGAGTGAGGGAAGGCTTGTAGTGATGTACCAGCTATGAGAGTTGTAGCCTGGGAGTGAGGGAAGACTTGTAGTGATGTACTAGCTATGAGGGTTGTAGCCTGGGAGTGAGGGAAGGCTTGTAGTGATGTACTAGCTGTGAGGGTTGTAGCCTGGGAGTGAGGGAAGGCTTGTAGTGATGTACTAGCTGTGAGGGTTGTAGCCTGGGAGTGGTGGAAGGCTTGTAGTGATGTACTAGCTATGAGGGTTGTAGCCTGGGAGTGAGGGAAGACTTGTAGTGATGTACTTAGTGATGTACCAGCTGCGAAGGTTGTAGCCTGGGAGTGAGGGAAGGCTTGTAGTGATGTACCAGCTGTGAGGGTTGTAGCCTGGGAGTGAGGGAAGGCACAATTGTAGTGATGTACTAGCTATGAGGGTTGTAGCCTGGGAGTGAGGGAAGGCTTGTAGTGATGTATTAGCTGTGAGGGTTGTAGCCTGGGAGTGAGGGAAGGCTTGTAGTGATGTACTAGCTATGAGGGTTGTAGCCTGGGAGTGATGGAAGGCTTGTAGTGATGTACTAGCTGTGAGGGTTGTAGCCTGGGAGTGAGGGAAGGCTTGTAGTGATGTACCAGCTGCGAAGGTTGTAGCCTGGGAGTGAGGGAAGGCTTGTAGTGATGTACTAGCTATGAGGGTTGTAGCCTGGGAGTGAGGGAAGGCTTGTAGTGATGTACCAGCTGTGAGGGTTGTAGCCTGGGAGTGAGGGAAGGCACAATTGTAGTGATGTACTAGCTGTGAGGGTTGTAGCCTGGGAGTGAGGGAAGGCTTGTAGTGATGTACTAGCTATGAGGGTTGTAGCCTGGGAGTGAGGAAAGGCTTGTAGTGATGTACTAGCTATGAGGGTTGTAGCCTGGGAGTGAGGGAAGGCTTGTAGTGATGTTCTAGCTATGAGGGTTGTAGCCTGGGAGTGAGGAAAGGCTTGTAGTGATGTACTAGCTATGAGGGTTGTAGCCTGGGAGTGAGGGAAGGCTTGTAGTGATGTTCTAGCTATGAGGGTTGTAGCCTGGGAGTGAGGAAAGGCTTGTAGTGATGTACTAGCTATGAGGGTTGTAGCCTGGGAGTGAGGGAAGGCTTGTAGTGATGTTCTAGCTATGAGGGTTGTAGCCTGGGAGTGAGGAAAGGCTTGTAGTGATGTACTAGCTATGAGGGTTGTAGCCTGGGAGTGAGGGAAGGCTTGTAGTGATGTTCTAGCTATGAGGGTTGTAGCCTGGGAGTGAGGAAAGGCTTGTAGTGATGTACTAGCTATGAGGGTTGTAGCCTGGGAGTGAGGAAAGGCTTGTAGTGATGTACTAGCTATGAGGGTTGTAGCCTGGGAGTGAGGGAAGGCTTGTAGTGATGTTCTAGCTATGAGGGTTGTAGCCTGGGAGTGAGGAAAGGCTTGTAGTGATGTACTAGCTATGAGGGTTGTAGCCTGGGAGTGAGGAAAGGCTTGTAGTGATGTACTAGCTATGAGGGTTGTAGCCTGGGAGTGAGGGAAGGCTTGTAGTGATGTTCTAGCTATGAGGGTTGTAGCCTGGGAGTGAGGAAAGGCTTGTAGTGATGTACTAGCTATGAGGGTTGTAGCCTGGGAGTGAGGGAAGGCTTGTAGTGATGTTCTAGCTATGAGGGTTGTAGCCTGGGAGTGAGGGAAGGCTTGTAGTGATGTACTAGC
The DNA here is from genome assembly GCF_038502225.1 of Cherax quadricarinatus. Lineage (NCBI taxonomy): Eukaryota > Metazoa > Arthropoda > Malacostraca > Decapoda > Parastacidae > Cherax > Cherax quadricarinatus. The sequence continues at coordinate 34,220,472 of NC_091322.1, read as the reverse complement.
TGTGAGGGTTGTAGCCTGGGAGTGAGGGAAGGCTTGTAGTGATGTTCTAGCTATGAGGGTTGTAGCCTGGGAGTGAGGGAAGACTTGTAGTGATGTACTAAACATGTGTGGTGTACCCACGACAGGTTCTGAGGAGTTCCTGGACACTCGCAAGGGACGCACCAGCAGCACCAGTGAGTGCCATCGTAGACGATCATGGTCAGGACTCTCAGACGAGGAGAAGAAGAGAGCCAGACATAGAAGGTGAGCCTTTTACCTCTAACTTCTTTTACTTTTCTCAGCCTTTTTCCTATACCTCCGTCTCTACCTCCTACGTCCCTCGCCTCTTCTGCCTTTTCCTCTGCCTCCTCATGATCATCACTTTCACTTTCTTTTATATTTTTCAACCCATGTTTTCACACTACGTTCGTACCTCTGTCTCTGTCTCTTTGTTTCTGTCTCTCCGTCTCTCTCTCTCCCTCTCTTTCTCCCTCTCTTCTTTTCTCTCTCCCTTTCTTCCACTCCCTCCTTTCCCTCTCCCTTCTCTCCCTCTCTTTCCCCTCTCTCCCTTCTCTCTTTCCCTCCCTCTCTTCTCTCTTTCCCTCCCTTCTCTCTTTCCCTCCCTCCCTTCTCTCTTTCCCTCCCTCCCTTCTCTCTTTCCCTCCCTCCCTTCTCTCTTTCCCTCCCTCCCTTCTCTCTTTCCCTCCCTTCTCTCTTTCCCTCCCTCCCTTCTCTCTTTCCCTCCCTCCCTTCTCTCCTTCCCTCCCTTCTCTCTTTCCCTTCCTCCCTTCTCTCTTTCCCTCCCTCCCTTCTCTCTTTCCCTCCCTCCCTTCTCTCTTTCCCTCCCTTCTCTCTTTCCCTCCCTCCCTTCTCTCTTTCCCTCCCTTCTCTCTTTCCCTCCCTCCCTTCTCTCTTTCCCTCCCTCCCTTCTCACTTTCCCTCCCTCCCTTCTCTCTTTCCCTCCCTCCTTCTCTCCCTCCTCCTCTCTCCTTCCCTCCCTCCCTCTCTCACATTGCCTAAGCACCATTGCTGATCATATTTAGTTTCAGGTATTGAACCTGTTTCCATCTTTTTAACTAATGAAGAATCTTGGCTTTTTGTGTGTGTGTATTTTTGACTGTGCCTTTACCAGCTGTGTCAAAAAATTACTTATATGTATTTTGCAGTTCTTTACGGCTATAGCAACCAGATTCTTTATAAGCTTGGTCTCACAATATTGTCTTCTGCCTTGAGCTTTGTTTTTTAATGTTCATGTATAGGTGAATGTGTATATGTACTGTTGAACGCTGTATCTAGGGCTGAACGTGTATACATAGGATTGAATGTGTTTGCTGGGGGGGGGGTGATTGCACGTATTAAACATTGGGTTGAATGTGTATAAGTAAGGTTGAACGTGTATGGATACGGTTAAACGTATATACACGGTTGAACGTGTATACGTTATGTTTAACGTGTATACATAGGATTGGACAAACCTGTATATATTTGAAAGTGTAAACATAAGATTGAGCACCTGTACACACACGTGAACGTGTATAAATGTATATGAACGTGTGTACATGTGACTGAACGTGTATGCATTCAGTTGAACGTGTATACATAGGATTGAGCATGTATATATACAGTTCAATGTGTATACGTACAGGTGAACATGTATACATACCATTGTGAACATGTGTACACACACACACATATATATATATATATATATATATATATATATATATATATATATATATATATATATATATATATATATATATATATAAATATATAAATATATATATATAAATATATATACTGTATATATATAAATATATATATATATATATATATATATATATATATATATATATATATATATATATATATATATATATATATATATATCGTGCTGAATAGGTAAACTTGCGATTTTGGCTTTAATAGCAACTCTCTTCTTGCCGAATAAGACAAGCTAAAATTTGTCTATGCAAAAATTTCGCAAAAATCATGCTGAACCTAACGTGGAAAATATATTTCATTGTGTTTATTATTAAATTATTGTAAACTTATCTAAAATTTATCTAGTTGGATTAAGGTAAATGAAATTGCGCTTGTTATAATAAGGTTAGGTAAGTTTTCTAAGGTTCTTTTGGTACAAAAGTACTGAATTTTGCATTAGTATAAATGAAAAAATATATATTTAAACGTATAAGAGAAAATTTTAGAACTTAATTTTAAGCGAGTTCTTGCTAACTGACCAGTTTTACCTATTCGGCACCACATATATATACACACACATTTGAATGTGTAAACATGCAGGTGAACGTGTGTACATACAGTTGAATGTGTATACATAGTTGAACATGTATTCTTAGCTGAAAGTGTATACATACAGTTGAACATGTATTTATAGTATAACATGTATATCTTACTTTCACATTATCTTAACATACCTCGAGCTCTTGTTGTGTATGTTCATAGTTGTAAATAAAATCTTAACTATTGTTTGTTTTTCTAAGGTAAGTTATTGTTAGTTTTTTACTTAGTTTGTGTTGCGAGTCGCTAGTTGAGACGAACTTTGTTCTTTAAGCTTTGTGCCATTGTTATACAGTGTAATGTTGTGTTGGTAACACTGTTGATGAGTGGGGCATCTCTGTTGTGTTGGTAACGCTGTTGATGAGCGGGGCATTTATGTTGTGTTGGTAAAGCTGTTGACGAGTGGGGCATCCGTGGTGTTGTTGATAATGCTGTTGATGAGTGGGTCACTTGTGTTGGTAACGCTGTTGGTAAGTGGGGCGGCCGTGTTGTGTTGTAACGCTGTTAATGAGTGGGGCATCCATAGTGTTGTGTTGTAAACACTGTGTTGTTGTCTTGGTAACATTGAGTTGTGTTGGCAAAGCTGGGAATGAGCACGGCACTCCTCTCGTTGTGTTGGCAACATTGTGGTGCTGTGATTGTAATGTGGTTAAGTGAAGCACTTTCTTTGTGTTGGCAATACTGTGGTGTTATGTTGGTAATAATGTGGATAAGCGAAGCACTTTCTTTGTGTTGGCAATACTGTGGTGTTATGTTGGTAATAATGTGGATAAGCGAAGCACTTTCTTTGTGTTGGCAATACTGTGGTGTTATGTTGGTAATAATGTGGATAAGCGAAGCACTTTCTTTGTGTTGGCAATACTGTGGTGTTATGTTGGTAATAATGTGGATAAGCGAAGCACTTTCTTTGTGTTGGCAATACTGTGGTGTTATGTTGGTAATAATGTGGATAAGCGAAGCACTTTCTTTGTGTTGGCAATACTGTGGTGTTATGTTTGTAATAATGTGGATAAGCGAAGCACTTTCTTTGTGTTGGCAATACTGTGGTGTTATGTTGGTAATAATGTGGATAAGCGAAGCACTTTCTTTGTGTTGGCAATACTGTGGTGTTATGTTGGTAATAATGTGGATAAGCGAAGCACTTTCTTTGTGTTGGCAATACTGTGGTGTTATGGTAATAATGTGGATAAGCGAAGCACTTTCATTGTGTTGGCAATACTGTGGTGTTATGCTGGTAATAATGTGGATAAGCGAAGCACTTTCTTTGTGTTGGCAATACTGTGGTGTTATGTTGGTAATAATGTGGATAAGCGAAGCACTTTCTTTGTGTTGGCAATACTGTGGTGTTATGGTAATAATGTGGATAAGCGAAGCACTTTCATTGTGTTGGCAATACTGTGGTGTTATGCTGGTAATAATGTGGATAAGCGAAGCACTTTCTTTGTGTTGGCAATACTGTGGTGTTATGTTGGTAATAATGTGGATAAGCGAAGCACTTTCTTTGTGTTGGCAATACTGTGGTGTTATGTTGGTAATAATGTGGATAAGCAAAGCACTTTCTTTGTGTTGGCAATACTGTGGTGTTATGTTGGTAATAATGTGGATAAGTGAAGCACTTTGTGTTGGCAGTACTGTGGTGTTATGTTGGTAATAATGTGGATAAGCAAAGCACTTTCTTTGTGTTGGCAATACTGTGGTGTTATGCTGGTAATAATGTGGATAAGCGAAGCACTTTCTTTGCGTTGGCAATACTGTGGTGTTATGTTGGTAATAATGTGGATAAGCGAAGCACTTTCTTTGTGTTGGCAATACTGTGGTGTTATGTTGGTAATAATGTGGATAAGCGAAGCACTTTCTTTGTGTTGGCAATACTGTGGTGTTATGTTGGTAATAATATGGATAAGCGAAGCACTTTCTTTGTGTTGGCAATACTGTGGTGTTATGTTGGTAATAATGTGGATAAGCGAAGCACTTTCTTTGTGTTGGCAGTACTGTGGTGTTATGTTGGTAATAATGTGGATAAGCGAAGCACTTTCTTTGTGTTGGCAATACTGTGGTGTTATGGTAATAATGTGGATAAGCGAAGCACTTTCTTTGTGTTGGCAGTACTGTGGTGTTATGTTGGTAATAATGTGGATAAGCGAAGCACTTTCATTGTGTTGGCAATACTGTGGTGTTATGTTGGTAATAATGTGGATAAGCGAAGCACTTTCTTTGTGTTGGCAGTACTGTGGTGTTATGTTGGTAATAATGTGGATAAGCGAAGCACTTTCATTGTGTTGGCAATACTGTGGTGTTATGTTGGTAATAATGTGGATAAGCGAAGCACTTTCTTTGTGTTGGCAATACTGTGGTGTTATGTTGGTAATAATATGGATAAGCGAAGCACTTTCTTTGTGTTGGCAGTACTGTGGTGTTATGTTGGTAATAATGTGGATAAGCGAAGCACTTTCTTTGTGTTGGCAGTACTGTGGTGTTATGTTGGTAATAATGTGGATAAGTTGGTGCCCCAGAACTCAGTGTTTACATGGTGACAGTAACCGGTGGTAAACACCAGCCACAGCTACGGATCATTGGTCGATGATAACAGTAAACATAAATTAGTCTGAAGGGAAGAGGAAACCTGTATTAGGACATTGGTGTCACCAGTGTGTAAACTGTTTGTGTCACCAGTGTGTAAACTGTTTGTGTCACCAGTGTGTGAACTGTTTGTGTCACCAGTGTGTGAACTGTTTGTGTCACCAGTGTGTAAACTGTTCGTGTCACCAGTGTGTAAACTGTTTGTGTCACCAGTGTGTAAACTGTTTGTGTCACCAGTGTGTGAACTGTTTGTGTCACCAGTGTGTGAACTGTTTGTCACCAGTGTGTGAACTGTTTGTGTCACCAGTGTGTGAACTGTTTGTGTCACCAGTGTGTGAACTGTTTGTGTCACCAGTGTGTGAACTGTTTGTGTCACCAGTGTGTGAACTGTTTGTGTCACCAGTGTGTGAACTGTTTGTCACCAGTGTGTGAACTGTTTGTGTCACCAGTGTGTGAACTGTTTGTGTCACCAGTGTGTGAACTGTTTGTGTCACCAGTGTGTGAACTGTTTGTGTCACCAGTGTGTGAACTGTTTGTCACCAGTGTGTGAACTGTTTGTGTCACCAGTGTGTGAACTGTTTGTGTCACCAGTGTGTGAACTGTTTGTGTCACCAGTGTGTGAACTGTTTGTGTCACCAGTGTGTGAACTGTTTGTGTCACCAGTGTGTGAACTGTTTGTCACCAGTGTGTGAACTGTTTGTGTCACCAGTGTGTGAACTGTTTGTGTCACCAGTGTGTGAACTGTTTGTGTCACCAGTGTGTGAACTGTTTGTGTCACCAGTGTGTGAACTGTTTGTGTCACCAGTGTGTGAACTGTTTGTGTCACCAGTGTGTAAACTGTTTGTGTCACCAGTGTGTAAACTGTGTCACCAGTGTGTGAACTGTTTGTGTCACCAGTGTGTAAACTGTTGGCGTCACCAGTGTGTAAACTGTGTCACCAGTGTGTGAACTGTTTGTGTCACCAGTGTGTAAACTGTTTGTGTCACCAGTGTGTGAACTGTTTGTGTCACCAGTGTGTAAACTGTTTGTGTCACCAGTGTGTGAACTGTTTGTGTCACCAGTGTGTAAACTGTTGGCGTCACCAGTGTGTAAACTGTTGGCGTCACCAGTGTGTAAACTGTTGGCGTCACCAGTGTGTAAACTGTTGGTGTCACCAGTGTGTAAACTGTTGGAGTCACCAGTGTGTAAACTGTTGGTGTCACCAGTGTGTAAACTGTTGGTGTCACCTGTGTGTAAACTGTTGGCGTCAGCAGTGTGTAATCTGTTTGAGTCACCAGTGTGTAAACTGTTGGCGTCACCAGTGTGTAAACTGTTGGCGTCACCAGTGTGTAAACTGTTGGCGTCACCAGTGTGTAAACTGTTGGCGTCACCAGTGTGTAAACTGTTGGCGTCACCAGTGTGTAAACTGTTGGCGTCACCAGTGTGTAAACTGTTGACGTCACCAGTGTGTAAACTGTTGGCGTCACCAGTGTGTAAACTGTTGGCGTCACCAGTGTGTAAACTGTTGGCGTCACCAGTGTGTAAACTGTTGGCGTCACCAGTGTGTAAACTGTTGACGTCACCAGTGTGTAAACTGTTGGCGTCACCAGTGTGTAAACTGTTGACGTCACCAGTGTGTAAACTGTTGGCGTCACCAGTGTGTAAACTGTTGGCGTCACCAGTGTGTAAACTGTTGGCGTTACCAGTGTTGATGGAATGCCATTGTTCACAAGACCATGGTACAAAAAAACTATTCTTGTTCTCTAGACCAATTTACAAAACAGTGTAGTTGTTCATAAGACCAGGGAGCTGTGTTTTCCCCGCCATATTCCGTCACACAGGATGGGTTCCATGCATAATGATAGAAATCTGACTCAGTACTTGACCAGGCAAGCACCAGACGAGCCTGGCCCGTGGCCGGGCTCCTGGAGTAGAACAACCCTCAGACCTCATCAGAGGTAAAGGTAAGGAATGGATGTACAATCTGATTAGTTATATTTCCTCCAGTCAATTAGTGTATAGGCTGTGAGGTAGTATGTTGTTGTTTCTGGCATGTTGTAGACCTGAAACATTCCTGAGCCATGTTGGTCACCTCTGAGCCTTCACCAGCTTACCACACAACATTATACACAACGCTGTAATTTTTTTTTTCACGAAGAGAAGCTTCAGGTGATCCCATTCATGATTCTAGTGCACTCTGGAACACCAAGGATGATCGTCGTGGCCATGTTCGGGATTACTTCAGGTTTATTCATTTTAATTAAGCAATAGGGAGCGACAAGAGGGGAGGGGGAGGAGGGGGGAGGTGTTGTTACACGCTTTTAGTATCATAATTATAAATTAATTAGTCTTAATTTGACGCAGAGTGTTTCCCACCATGGTTAAACATGTTAATGTTATGGTGGTGGTGGTTGGAGTGGGGCATGGGTGAGGGTTGGGGTGGTAATGGGGGTGGTATGTTGTGGGTGGTGGTGAGTGTGATTCGGGGTGGTGTGGTGAATGGTGTGGTGTTTTGGTGATGGTGTTTTGATGGAATGGGGGTTGTAGGTGATGGTTATGGTGTAGGTCTCACGGGTCTCCAAACTTTTCACTACGAGGGTTACGTCTTATATTTTACACATTTTCACAGGCCAAACAAAAAGACCAGGCCTATAAATGTAATGATTGATTAAAATTTAAGTGAACAAGTTTTTGGGGGGATCCATTTTTGTAATGATCATGACATGATTCAGAGAAAGAGAAATGTGACAGTACCTTGCTCACACTGAGAAGTGATGTATAATGTGTTAAAATGTCAAACACAAGTCAGTGCTCTGACAGTATAATCAGTTACTGAACTGCAGATGAGAAAAGCTGACACAAGATTAATTTGAACAAGATTAATGGGAATGATGGAACTGGTTGTCTAATTTCAAAATATTGCTGAACTGAGGTTTCAGGCTTGAGGAGCCAGTTATTAGACACTTCAAATGTTCATCAGATAAATTAGTGCGATATTTAGACTTAACATGCTTCATTTTTCAATATGTTTGTTCACAAAGTTACGTTGTACCTAAAAACTGATACGAATCCACAAGCAAATCACTTGATATTTGGAAACTGTCCAGGCTGTAAATATTTATAAAATTGAATCAAATTTCCTTCTTTATACTTTTCTTTGCTCATGTCATCTGATTGGAGATCAGTAATTTTCACTTGAAACTGACTTGGGAATGTTTCAACACTACAGTCAAGTGGATTTTGAAGCAGCTATATTTCATCTGTTTTTTCCATCAAGATCAGACAATCGTTTCTTAAATTGTTTTTTACAAGTCATTAATAGTTTCTGTTGCAGATGAAGGAGGAGATTCTGCTTCACTTCATGAAATTTTTCACAACATGGGAAATGCACTTTTCCTTCAAATAGCATCAATTTTTCCCCTGAATGCCTTGACATGCATAAATAGATCACAAATCAGATTTGTTCTATCTTGCAACTTCAGTTTCAGATGATTCATATGGCGTGTTACGTCTGCTAAAATGCTAATTTCCAAAATCAGTTAACGTTTGATAAGTGGTTCGGGTCGAACCAATTTCCTTTCTGAGCTGAAACAACCATGATAGACCTTTTCCGTAACTAAGCCATCGGACTACTGTTTAAAAAAAAAAGCAAGTCAACGAACTCAGAATCAGTTTCTTTGAGAAAATCGCGAAACTGGCGATGATTAACCCCGTGAGATCGAATGAGATTCACTGTTGAAACAGCAGGTTTCACAACGCAAGATATATCCACATTTCCTCATAATCCTTGCTGGTGGATAACGCAGTCCAAAAAATCTACCATCCTCACAAACATTTGTAACTTGTCCAACCAAACCTTTCTTCACTCCATACCTGTTCTGTCCTCCATCACATGTCTTTTCCGGTTCCTGTGTTGTGCATGCTATGCATTGATTCGAATTCTTGTGTGACATTAAATTCATTATCGACGCCACGGAGAATAAAACTGAAAAATTTGTGCCTTGCAATTTGATAAAATATATTGCTTCCTATATTCTCAATTCTACGAGCAACATTATTTGGCGTAAGATTTTCAACAGGTTTGCTTTTCCTGGTCATAACTCTCCCACTGCTTCCATCATACACTGATCAAATCTCCACCGGTGAATGGCTTTCTTCATTTAGCTAACGCATAAGCTACTTTGTAGCTTCACCAGGGTCAGCACAGATGATACAGTCGGTGATACATTCTGGGAGAGAGAAGCAGCAACATAGTGACGCACAAGAAATATGCTCAGGGCATGATAGACAGAAGAGTATAGAAAAAAAAACAGACTTAGCTGAGGCCTCAACATTAAAATGTAAAAGAGAGGGAATATGTAAATATTATGCGAGGGGAATTTGCATATGTTGTATGGTAGAAGTTGTAAATATCCACACATCAGAAAGTGTTCGAATATGCTGAGAAAAGGATGGTGTTGTTTTTGTAAGAGTGTAAATTTTTTCACCCGAGATGTGTCTGTCATTATTTGCTACCAGGAAGTGTTATGATCTAAGTTACCAGAAGTTCCACGTGAAGAGGACGCGGCGGTGTAAAAAGAATACATGCCATGAACGGGAGACACTGTACAAGATAATTTTTTAGAGGAAGAAACGTACCAGAGAAACAGAGATACAAGAAAAGCCAACAAGGGATACATATGTTAGGTAAAAGGACACATGTGAAATTTATGTGACATTTTGTTTCAGTTGCACATGTGTCCTTTTACCTAACAGCTTTATCTGCAACGGCTTGATAAAGCTCCTGGTGAGCGAAATGTTGCCACAATAAAAATGTCACGTAGTTGCACATATGTCTTTTTACCTAACCCATTGTCGGTAATTCTACCAACATTATTACAAGAGATACATACAGGAAGCAACGCTACACAGCACATCAACACGTCTCACGAAATCGTAATGACACGATTGCAAACAAACCATACCACGGGTGGGATTAGAACCCGCGTTCAGTGTCATTACGATTTCGTGAGTCACGTTGACGGCTTGGAGGGGATTCGTCTGTAAAAACTTGCATTTGTGGTCACAGTGGTGCCTCTGCTAACTTTCCTGTGGTGTATAAATATACCTAGTTGGATGAATCTTATTGAAGCTAGTTGGCCCAGTAGCTAATGCTACGGTCTGGAGTTTTGAGACTCTGATCGCGGGTTCTAATCCCACCCGTGGTATGGTTTATATCAACACGACACACACACACCAAGACCAAACCTACATCAGCCCCACGCTAATAGTGCTGGAGAGACCAGAACTATGTAAACCGAGAACAGGATGGTACACCCCCCAAAGGCATTTACCAAAAGCTATATAAAACCCAAATATCCCAAATGGTAAATCCTCCTTCCTCTTTCTTAACATTCATACATTGTTTGGAGCATTTCCTGAAACACGCACAAGGGATGTTTTTGACGAGGAAGATATGGGTGAAAAAATACTATGTTAATATATGTGACAGAGTGCATAGGACACAAGAAGGAGTAGGTCTCTGTGTGAAAGACACTGCATGGAACTTTTGAAATCGACAAATGGCACAGTAGAATACTGGGTATAAAAGCGGAGAATAAGAATCTAGTGATTACCTTCAGTATTCTTTGGAGAGAAAGCTTAGATCTAGGTGAAATACCGCAGGCTTTAAAGAGTGCAGACATAGCTTCTTTGCATAGGGGAAGTAGTAGAGCACTAACTAAAAATTACAGACCAGTAGCCCTAACTTCTCACATCATTAAAATCTTTGAAAGAGCGATGAGACGGCAGATTACAAATTTCATGGACCAGCACAACCAACATAACCCGAACCAGCTTGGTTTTAGAGGAGGACGATCATGTCTGTCACAGCTGCTGAACCATTATGACAGAATTACGGAGGCACTGGAAGACCAAAACGCAGATGTGATTTACACAGATTTTGCAAAGGCGTTTGACAGATGCAATCATGGAGCGATAGCGCACAAAATGAGGTCCGTGGGCATTTTTGGGAAGGTAGGCAGATAGATTTTTGGGTTCCTAACACACAGAACACAAAAAGCAGTCGTGTCATGTGGGGGTTCGTATGCTGGAATTGGGTAAAATCTCACACTTCGGACGGCTGGTAACTTATTATTATGGACACTAATCGCCAAGCCTGACCTACCGTCTCTGCTACCCTGCTCTGAACTAACAACTATCGTGCCCAGAGGGCGAGCGACATTCAAACATGCTTGGTCAGGAGAATGACTCCATAACGGTCAGTGATCATGTAAAGGGAGATGGTGAATCAGTAACGGTTGGTATGAGTCACGATGACACTACTGGTAACTGACACTTCTGAGAGTAGTAAAAAGAGCAAGATCCAGCATCAGCGACGTAAAACGCTCAGTGCCCCAAGGCACTGTCCTGGCACCTCTGCTGTTTCGCATCCTCATAGCAGACATAGATAAAAACACCCGTCACAGTTTTGTATCATCATTTGCAGATGACACTAAAATATGCATGAAAGTCACTACGGTAGAGGACGCTGAAAAATTACAGGAAGACATAAGCAGGGTTTTCCAGTGGGCAGTGGGGAACAACATGACGTTCAATAGTGATAAGTTCCAGCTGCTTAGGTATGGAAAGAATGAAGAACTCAAAAAGAACACTACAGAATTCAAGAGGGTCACCAAATAGAACGAAATGAACACGTAAAAGACTTAGGAATAATTATGTCAGCGGACCTTTCTTTTAAAGACCATAACAAGACAAAGATCACGACAGCCAAGAAGATTACGGTGTGGGTATTGAGAACTTTCAAAATAAGGGAAATGATGCCAATGGTGACACTCTTCAAATCGCTAGTGCTCCCTCATTTAGAATATTCCTCAATGTTGACAGCCCTATTCAGAGTAGGAGAAATATCAGAACTGGAACAAATACAGAGATCGTTTACGGCTCACATTGAACCAGTAAAGCACCTAAATTACTGGAAGCACCTTCAAGTCTTGAACATGTACTCATTGGAGCGGAGGAGAGATGCATGATAATATATACCTGGAAGGTACTCCAGGGCTTGGTCCCAAATCTGCACACTGCCACAACAATATACTGGAGTGAGAGATATGGGAGGAAGTGCAAAACAAATCCAGTGAGGAGCAGGGGTGCGGTGGGGATAATAATGGAACACTGTATCAACATACGGGGTCCCAGACTACTCAACATCTCACCAGAAGATATCAGAAACAGGGCTGGAACAAGTGTAGAAAGCTTCAAGAGGAAACTGGACGAGTATCTTCACCAGGTGCCAGAACAACCAGGCTGTGATGGATATGTGGGGCAGCGGGCCTCCAGCAGCAACAGCCTGGTTGGCCAGGCAAGCACCAGACGAGCCTGGCCCATGGTCGGGCTCCGAGAGTAGTGAAATTCGAAACTCTTCAAAGGTATATCAAAGGTAAGGTATATAAACCACCACCAGCAACGCCTGAGGAGTTTACGGAACAGATAAGGAAAAATGGTTGCCTTGAAAACTTTGACAATCCCACACCAAATATTATCCTTCTCGGAGATTTGAATCTTCCAAATTTGAAATGAAAGACGGTGAAACACAGTGTTGTACCAGAAATAGTCCCTGGACGCACATTAGCTCAACAGATGTATACCAGGAAGCTGATGGGGTTTTGTGAAAAGTTTGCTTTGAACCAACAGATTTTTAGAGCCCACTAGGAATGAAAATACACTGAATTTGATATTCACGAACAAAGAACTAATTAGAGATGTGATAATTACAAAAAAAAATTATACTCAAATCACAATATGGTAGAAGTGCACATAAATGTAAAAGAAGGGGTGGTAAGCTAAAGAAATAGTATACAAGAAGGAACGCTCTATTTATTTAACTTAAAAAATCAGAGAATTGATTGAGATCAAATATACAAATAACTATCAGACATACCCTGGGAAACAGTCGTGAGTATTCTCAACCCTTACCAGTGCTTGGGAAAATTGAATACATAATCATACGAGGTCTGTGTATCATACGAGGTCTGTGTAAATTCTAAACCGCTAGGAAAGCCTAAAAGGTCAGATGTTGAGAAAAACGTAAAAGAATGTACAGACGAAGAAAAAGGATACAGAACTGCTAAAGAATGTAAATATCACATTGAAGGAAAGATAAACTTTACAGAATTAGAAAAAAAACTTAAACTTACCTATTAGACGGAAGAAGCGCAAAAGGATCAAAAACTATCCAAGATATTACTAGGAACCAAGAATATTTCTATGTTCAAAATCTAATTTGAGAACTGTATATAATTGGACCATTAATCACGGGAGGTTCATAGACTGATGATGAATAAGAAATGGGCAAAATTTTAAGAGTAATATGAGTCAGTATTCAGGGATCCATTACCTCTGAAGGTCACACACATCACATAACTGACATAAGTACGAATTCTGAAGAATTCGAAAAAGAAATAGAAAAAATGTCTACTCAAGCAAAACCTGGAATGCATTCGTGGAATTCTTATTTATAAAGAAATATAAAATACCATTAGCACGAGCATTCAGTGTTCTTTGTTGACACTGGTGGTGTGGGTGATGCTCTCTCATATTGTACATTATATTAGAGAGGGAGAGACTGTGTGTGTGTACTTACCTGTTTGTTGTTGCAGGGGTAGTTTCACAGCTCCTGGCCCCACCTATTCGCTGTGCGTGTGTGCGCGCGCGTGTGTGTGTGTGTGTGTGTGTGTGTGTGTGTGTGTGTGTGTGTGTGTGTGTGTGTGTGTGTGTGTGTGTGTGTGTGTGTTTTCTACCACCGACACCTCCAGCACAGACACAGGGAAGGTCGACGAGGATTTTAAATTAGCTCAAACGTCACTTCATCCTTTCATCCATGTTCTCGTCTTCCCATTCATCCATCCATGGATCCTTCATCCGCCAGTGACTGGAGAAATCATTTGTTCTCAACATTTCAACGGAGAATCGACATTTTTTGATTGCCTAAAATTTAATTAATCATCACAATTAGTGAATTACAAAGCCTGCGCTCGTGCCTCCCAAATTTCATTAATGGTTTTTAATTCATAAAGTACATATCGTGCCCTGATGCTGTACTGTTGTGTGTATATAGGTGATGTAGAGAGAGAGAGAGAGGTATAAAAATGGAAAAGCCTCAACATAAATATATGCTTTAATATCCAATATTCCTGTATAACTAGACTATTATACCAATATTCCTGTTTAACTGGGGTACAGTATACCAGTATTCCTGTATAACTAAGCTACATTATACCAGGGTTCCTTTATAACTAGGCTACATTATACCAGTATTCCTGTATAACTAAGCTATATTATACCAGGATTCCCGTATAACTAGGCTACATTATACCAATCTTCCAGTACAACTAGGTTACATTATACCAATATTCCTATATAACTAGGATACATTATACCAGTATTCTTGTATAACTAGGCTATATTATACCAGTATTCCTCTATAACTGGACTGCATTTTACTAATATTCTTCTATAACTAGGCTACATTATATAAATATTCCTGTGTAACTAGGCTTCATTATACCAATATTCTTCTGTAACTAGGCTACATTATTCCAATATTCCTCTGTAACTAGGCTATATTAGTCTAATATTCCTGTATATCTAGGCTGTATTCCAATATTCCTCAACAACTATTCTATATTATACCAGCATATCTGAGTTAACTTGTATCAATATTCCTTTACAGCTAGGCTATATTATGCTAGCATAAATAGGCTACATTATACCACTACGACTTGACCACATTATATTAATAATTTTTGTAACTGTTACATTATACCAGTATAATAATACTACTTGATACTGGTATAACTGGTATACTGGTATAACTGGTATAACAAGTGTAATTAAGTTACATTATACTATTTTTCAATATTCCTATATAACTTCGCTACATTATACCAGTATTCCTGTATAACTAAGCAACATTATACTATAATTAGGCTGCATTCAACTAATATAACTAGTCTTCATTATACTATACCAATATTCCGCTATAACTAAGCTATATTAAATCAAGATTCCTCTATAAACAGGTTACACTGTACTAATATTCCTCTATAACCAGGCTATATTGTACCAATATTCCTATATAACCAACCTACATTGTACCAATATTCTTTTATAACCAGGCTACAGTATACCAATATTCCTTTATAACCAGGCTACATTATACCAATATTCCTTTATAATCAGGCTCCACTGTACTTATTTTCCATTATAACCAGGCTACATTGTACAAATATTCCTTTATAACTAGGCTACATTGTACCACTGTTCCTTTATAACCAGGCTACATTGTACCAGTGTTCCTCCATAACCAGGCTTCATTTTACCAGTATTCTTCTATAACCAGGCTACATTGTACCAATTGGATGACGGGGTGGGTATTGAGAACTTTCAAACCAAGGGAAATAATGCCAATGGTGACAGTTTTCAAATCGCTAGTGTTTATTCATTTAGACTCTAAATTTTAGAGTATTGCTAGGTGTTGGCGGCCCCGTTCAAGGCAGGAGAAATATCAGAGCTTGAGCAAATACACAGATTATTCACGGCCCTTAATAAAGAAAGCATTTAAATTACCGGGAACGCCTTAAAGTCTTTAACATGTACTCACTGGAACGGATGAGAGAGATACATGATAATATATACCTGGAAAATACTCGAGGGCCTGGTCACAAATCTCCACACTGCCATAACGTAATGGAGCAAGAGATATGGGAGGACGTTCAAAATAAATCCAGCGAAAAGCAGGGGTGCAGAGGGCACAATAAGGAAAACCTTTATCAACATTCATAGCCCCAGACTAACATCTTACCAGAAGATATAGGAAACACTGCTGGAATAAATGTAGTCTTCAAGAGAAAACTGGACAAGTATCTTCAGGTGCCAGATCAACCAGGCTGTGATGGATATGTGGGGCAGTGGGCCACCGGCAGCAACAACCTGGTTGACCAGGCTAGCACCAAACGAGCCTGGCTCATGGCCGGGCTCCGGGAGTAGTAAGATTCTCGAAACTCATCAAAGATGTATATATATATACCAGGCTACATTATACACAGCAAAACGCTCTGAACGTGTTTGCTCGGAATTCACCCGCTTTTCTGCAACATTGCAAGCTCACGATGTGTTGATTGCAATACGAAAGGCCTAGAGCTATCATTCAACTCCCCCTTGGTTGTTTTGCATCTTGTATTGTTCGTGATTTTTATTGCATTTATATATATATATATATATATATATATATATATATATATATATATATATATATATATATATATATATATATATATATGTCGTGCCGAATATGTAAAACTGGCCAATTAGCAAGAACTCATTTAAAATTAAGTCCTTTCTGAAATTCTCTCTTATACTTTTAAAGATATATTTTTTTCATTAATGTTAATGTAAAAAATTTTAATTTTGCACCAAAAGAATCTTAGAAAACTTACCTAACCTTATTATAACAAGAAGAATTTATTTTAGCCTAACCCAACTAAATATATTTTAGATTTGTTTGCAGTAATTTAATACTAAACAATCACAACTAAATATATTTTTTTCGTTAGGTTCAGAATGATTTTGGCGAAATTATTGCATACACAAATTTTCACTTGACCTATATGGCAAGATGAGCGTTGCTATTTAAGCCAAGATCGCAAGTTCTGCCTATTCGGCACGACATATATATATATATATATATATATATATATATATATATATATATATATATATATATATATATATATATTATTGTAATCACGATCGAGTAGTATTGATCAATAAGAACACTGCGCTAGCCAAGGATTCGAACCCATGTACTGGCCCTCCATTGTGAGCGAGAACCACATGACGCCTTAACCCACAGGACCACCCAATCTTACAAGCTAGGTGTGTTACTTTTGGTCCGAGGACATACGGAAGTGTGGGAGCTTTCTAGCTAATTTCATTCTCATCCCACCTAGCTTGGCTGGCTGCTTGGTTCTTGTAGGATTGGATGGTCCTGTGGGTTAAGGAGTCATGTGGTTCTCGCTCACAATGGCTGGCCAGTACAACATGGGTTCGAATCCTTGGCTGGCGCAGTGTTGTTATTGACTGATTATGTATGTATATATATATGTATGTATGTATGTCATGCAGAATAGGTAAAACTAGCCAGCAAGAAACTATTTAAAATTAAGTCCTTTCTAAAATTTTCTCTTATACGTTTAAAGATTTTTTTTTTATTTATGTTTATGTAAAAATTAATAATTTTTTGTCAAAAGAACCTTACAAAACTTACCTAACCTTATTATAACAAGCGCAGTTTAATTTAGCCGAATCCAACTAATTATAGTTTAGATAAATTTTCAATAATTTAATAATGAACAAACACAATGAAATATATCTTTTCGTTAAACTCAGAGCGATTTATATATATATATAATATATATATATATATATATAATTATATATATATATATATATATATATATATATATATATATATATATATATATATATATATATAAAATCCTCTTTCATTTTTTCTATCGTGCGGTTCTATAATTACCCGTAAACTTGTAAAGATCTCCTTCTCGTATAATATTTCCCGGGGAATTAGACTTTAATTTACACATTCAAATTATTTAGAAAAATTCGAGACTAATTTGCTTGCAGTGTTGGCAAGAGCGTTGTCAGGCTAGCAGCTTGTTGCGTTCGTGGTGATATTTGTTTGCCGGAGTTGAGCCAAGGCTCCTCACCCAGCATCTGCTCTGTCTTCATCCACATATACTGACTTGAACTCGCGAGCATAGTCGCATCTATTCTTGAAGAGGGATGTAAATATTGCCTCGGCCATTTTCTGATCCGGGTCATTCCATTAATTTACCCCCATGAGGCTGAAGAAATATTGCCTCTTCTTTCTATAACTTTTCTGTGTATTTATCTTTCAACTTCAGTTCCCCTTGTCCCTAATCTTCCAACTTTTGTGCACCTTCGTCCTTGATATTTCAACTTTGGTGCACCTTCGTCCTTGATCTACTCATCAGCAGCGTCTTGTCTGCCTTGTCAACCTCTTTAGAATTGTATTGGTTGTAAACATGTCTTCACCAGTCATCCTCTCCTCTGTGGTCGTCAGGTTCAGCGCTCTCTCTCTCTTTCTCTCTCTCTCTCTCTCTCTCTCTCTCTCTCTCTCTCTCTCTCTCTCTCTCTCTCTCTCATATTTCTTTTTTTTTTTACCGAAGTGTGTAATAAGCACATAATCCTAAATTAATTGAACTTCAGTAATTGGGCTGTTGACAGCCTGATGGAAGGAGGGAGAGAGCGCGCGAGCGCACGTGCGCGTCAGTACAGATTAAATAAAGGAAATCAACCTATCGATCCTGTTAGAGAGGAGTTATACGTGAGACATGATTATGACGTATAAGATACACAAAAGAAATGGGCCGCGGCCGGCCCATTTGATATAATAATCAGCGGCTTCTCAACATAGTGTGTAAAAACCCCTTGGTTTATATATATATATATATATATATATATATATATATATATATATATATATATATATATATATATATATATATATATATATCAATGAAATCACGAAACAATTGATTTTAAATCATTTACCAAACTGTGGCAGGCCAGAACCTAGTACTGCCTCCAGAGACAACACAATGCACGCATCACCTTACCACTACGCCACTGGTCCTAAAGAACCAAGCACACAGCACGTAGCTATGTGTGTTTTGCCTTGGCCCGAGGACACTCGTGGCAGTGGTCTCTCAAGGATTAATTTCAGCCTCATCCTGTTTGAATACCCGCCTCAACAAGCAGTCTATATAGCAATGAAATTAATCACTGTGAAAGAATAGTGAAATTCCAAGCACTTTCGTGAGAAGTCACGAAAGCGCTTGGAATTTTACCATTCTCTCACAGTGGTTGTTTTGCCTCTTCTGGTATCACCTGTTTACTGTGCTCTTATTGCATGCATGCATATATATATATATATATATATATATATATATATATATATATATATATATATATATATATATATATATATATATATATATATATTGTGTGTGTGTGTGTGTGTGTGTGTTTTTTGTGTGTGTGGATGGGTGGTCTATTATCCTACCTAAGTCCAATATGTATGTGCAGTCAGAGGTTGGTTTCTCTCCCTGTCTTCCTTGTATGGTACCTGAGGTGTTTGTTGGCAGTGACTGGGGATTCTGAAGTGTTCAGCCCTGGTCATGACTTTGGCTAATTTCCTGGAGCATGATTAGCTCTATGCCACAAGGATAAAGTTCTTTACTGGGGGGGTGGGGGTCTAAGAGCGAGAATGGTGTTTTTTCAGCTGGACGTGAGTGTTTGGCCCTCCTCCTCCTCTTATAGCAATAGTCACTTTCAGACTGAAAGTCGACTGAAGACCCTAGTGGGTTTAGCTCTTGGTTTTGATAATCTGTCGACTGAGGATCGGACACACACATCTCACCATAGCCACCTGTACGCAGGTATTCCTGTCTCCTCCCGTGTAGCTTGTGATGTGCTGCTGACTGTGGAATATACTTTACCGCCTCCATCATCATCTTTTTTTTATATATAATTGCGGGGTACCTGTAGAGACCTCTGGGAACTTTTATGCGAGTTTTTTGACAATGGAGTTTTTTTTTCATCTGATGGTAATTATTTTTAACTTGTTATATATTTGTGTTGACTGTAAATATTTTTTTTACTTTTAACGTTGATTTTATCCCTGTTTTTTGTTGTGTTGTGCACAACACAACAAAAAACAGAACTACCTACTTGTGTTACCTACCTACCTACTTATGTGCGTACCCACCTATTTACCTGGTATAAACCTGGGTAACTGATACCGGCAAATTAGTTAACTAAAAAAAAAAAAAAACGTGAAAAAACACTAGGACATAATAGAAAACATTTCGATCCTGGAACCTTGCTCACTTCTAGTATACAGAGGTTAAAATAATATACATATATAGGTGTTTTTTAACAAGCATGTCCTAGTGTTTGCTTATATTTCTAAACCGACCTACGTACCAACAGCTACGTATGTAGACCTGTGGGTGAGATGCTAATACGTATTTATTCATATAGAAAATTTCAACTTTGCTTGTGACTCTGTTTTCTGTTCACTTTTATTGTTTCTCGAATAAGTGTTATGGGGAATTAAATGTTACATGTGGTGTGTGCCCATTAATGTCTTCTTATAAAGCCTCTGCAGCTCCACGTGTGGGGTTGAGAGGCTGTGAGAGATCCAGTTCTCTTCTTATAAGTGATCGTTGTCTTGTTCAGTTTCCTCTTAGGCCTATTCAGACGTTATGGCGTTATTCATTTGTTTTACATCTAGTCAGATGTCAGAGTGAAAGGTTTTAGTATTATTGATTTTTATGATTGTTTAGTGGTTCTAGTAGTATTGTTTAGTGGTTCTAGTAGTATTGTTTAGTGGTTCTAGTAGCATTGTTTAGTGGTTCTAGTAGTATTGTTTAGTGGTTCTTGTAGTATTGTTTAGTGGTTCTTGTAGTATTGTTTAGTGGTTCTTGTAGTATTGTTTAGTGGTTCTTGTAGTATTGTTTAGTGGTACTTGTAGTATTTAGTGGTTCTTGTAGTATTGTTTAGTGGTTCTTGTAGTATTTAATGGTTCTTGTATTGTTTAGTGGTTCTTGTAGTATTGTTTAGTGGTTCTTGTAGTATTTAATGGTTCTTGTATTGTTTAGTGGTTCTTGTAGTATTGTTTAATGGTTCTTGTAGTATTGTTTAGTGGTTCTTGTAGTATTGTTTAGTGGTTCTTGTAGTATTTAGTGGTTCTTGTAGTATTGTTTAGTGGTTCTTGTAGTATTGTTTAGTGGTTCTTGTAGTATTTAATGGCTCTTGTATTTAGTGGTTCTTGTAGTATTTAATGGTTCTTGTAGTATTGTTTAGTGGTTCTTGTAGTATTGTTTAGTGGTTCTTGTAGTATTGTTTAGTGGTTCTTGTAGTATTGTTTAGTGGTTCTTGTAGTATTGTTTAGTGGTTCTTTTAGTATTTAATGGTTCTTGTATTGTTTAGTGGTTCTTGTAGTATTGTTTAGTGGTTCTTGTAATATTTAGTGGTTCTTGTAGTATTGTTTAGTGGTTCTTGTAGTATTGTTTAGTGGTTCTTGTAGTATTTAATGGTTCTTGTATTGTTTAGTGGTTCTTGTAGTATTGTTTAGTGGTTCTTGTAGTATTGTTTAGTGGTTCTTGTAGTATTGTTTAGTGGTTCTTGTAGTATTGTTTAGTGGTTCTTGTAGTATTGTTTAGTGGTTCTTGTAGTATTGTTTAATGGTTCTAGTAGTATTGTTTAGTGGTTCTTGTAGTATTGTTTAGTGGTTCTTGTAGTATTTAGTGGTTCTTGTATTTAATGGTTCTTGTATTGTTTAGTGGTTCTTGTAGTATTGTTTAGTGGTTCTTGTAGTATTGTTTAGTGGTTCTTGTAGTATTGTTTAGTGGTTCTAGTAGTATTGTTTAGTGGTTCTTGTAGTATTTAGTGGTTCTTGTAGTATTGTTTAGTGGTTCTTGTAGTATTGTTTAGTGGTTCTTGTAGTATTGTTTAGTGGTTCTTGTATTTAATGGTTCTTGTATTGTTTAGTGGTTCTTGTAGTATTGTTTAGTGGTTCTTGTAGTATTGTTTAGTGGTTTTTGTAGTATTGTTTAGTGGTTCTTGTAGTATTGTTTAATGATTCTTGTAGTATTGTTTAGTGGTTCTTGTAGTATTGTTTCGTGGTTCTTGTAGTATTGTTTAGTGGTTCTTGTAGTATTGTTTAATGATTCTTGTATTGTTTAGTGGTTCTTGTATTGTTTAGTGGTTCTTGTATTGTTTAGTGGTTCTTGTAGTATTATTTAGTGGTTCTTGTAGTACCTATCCTCATTGATGGATTTTAGCGCTATTAATGAACCCTAACCCTGCGGCCGGTTAAGAGGGTTCAGTGGTTTCTAGGATTCTTCTAACCGGTGACCGGTTTCGAGGGTTTAGGGGTTTCTAGGCTGCTTCTAACCTTGAAGCCCAGCTTGAGGCTTCATGGTTGACTGCATGTGTATCCATGCCCACATAACCATAACGTGGTTGATCACTCACTCGAAGAGGTTTCTAAACCTCCCGCTTTTTAGAGTTAATCCTGTTTAGTGGTCTTGGCTTTCCTTTTTAGTGGTCTTAATCCTATTTACATTCTTGCTTTCTTGTCTCGATTGGGACCGCATCCAATTCCAGTTCAGTGATGAGAATCCCATTCAACAATTCCTAAAAGTTTCTCAAGCGAAGCATCAACATCAGTATGAATTCCCATCCGTAGGTAGCGGGAATATCAGAGGCTTTCAAAACCAGAACGAGGTGCGCTCCTCTGTAAATTATTACTGTTTCATTTTAGTCAGTGAGTGGAAGGGTTGATTGCTCGTCTCAAAGCAGTGTGGGGGTTCGGGTTATGATGAGGTTATGTAGGATATGCTGCCATGTTATGATGTTTATGCTTTGTTATGTGTATTATTGACAAGGAAGGTGTGTGTGTGTGTGTGTGTGTGTGTGCAAAATTATATGTTTGTAGTCACAGAAGGAGAGTTAGGTTTGTGATGCCCGTCTGTGATATATTTATACCATAAGTTACAATATCGTGGTTGGAACAAAACAATGAATAACCCGCATTTAAACATGAAACTTCAGCTAGCATTTGCGTCTGTCCTCGACCATTTATAAGTCATGAGTTACTTGATAATTTTCCAGGACGGACCGAAATGTCGTCTGAAGGTTTAATCTCGAGTGAGAGTTGTTGTGATTCACATAATTGTATCCAGAGAAGCAGACTTACCACAGGTCATCTGTCATAAAGATTATTTAATGTTCCAAGTTATTGTGGGCATTCATAATCGTAGGTTATTAAGCTAGATGTGTGGATAAGAATTCCCACTGTATACATGGCTCTGGTGGCCTGGTGGTTAACGCTCTCGCTTCACACGGTGAGGGCCTGGGTTCGATTCCCAGCCAGAGTAGAAACATTGGGCGTGTTTCTTTCCACCTGTTGTCTATGTTCCCCATCAGTAAAATGGGTACCTGGGTGTTAGTCGACTGGTGTGGGTCGCATCCTGGGACACTGACCTAAGGAGGTCTGGTCACAGACCGGGCCGCGGGGGCGTTGACCCCCGGAACTCTAGGTAAATCTCTAGGTAATACAATGTACAAGTATCAGTGTGACCTACACATTGTATACATTGACATTTCATTTAAAGTACGAGGCGAGCCTGGCCCATGGCCGAGCTCCGGGAGTACTGACTCTCGAAACTCGTCGAAGGTATATCAGATGTAGTTTTTTTTTCTCTCGACTGGATTTTGGAAGCCTAATTTTGATGATAGTTGGTGGTGGGTGATGACCATTGTGGCCGCCGGTGGGTGATGACCATTGTGGCCGCCGGTGGGTGATGACCATTGTGGCCGCCGGTGGGTGTGATCATTGTGGCCGCCGGTGGGTGATGACCATTGTGGCCGCCGGTGGATGATGACCATTGTGGCCGCCGGTGGGTGATGACCATTGTGGCCGCCGGTGGGTGATGACCATTGTGGCCGCCGGTGGGTGATGACCATTGTGGCCGCCGGTGGGTGATGACCATTGTGGCCGCCGGTGGGTGATGACCATTGTGGCCGCCGGTGGGTGTGACCATTGTGGCCGCCGGTGGGTGATGACCATTGTGGCCGCCGGTGGATGATGACCATTGTGGCCGCCGGTGGGTGATGACCATTGTGGCCGCCGGTGGGTGATGACCATTGTGGCCGCCGGTGGGTGATGACCATTGTGGCCGCCGGTGGGTGATGACCATTGTGGCCGCCGGTGGGTGATGACCATTGTGGCCGCCGGTGGGTGTGACCATTGTGGCCGCCGGTGGGTGATGACCATTGTGGCCGCCGGTGGGTGATGACCATTGTGGCCGCCGGTGGGTGATGACCATTGTGGCCGCCGGTGGGTGATGACCATTGTGGCCGCCGGTGGGTGATGACCATTGTGGCCGCCGGTGGGTGTGATCATTGTGGCCGCCGGTGGGTGATGACCATTGTGGCCGCCGGTGGGTGATGACCATTGTGGCCGCCGGTGGGTGATGACCATTGTGGCCGCCGGTGGGTGATGACCATTGTGGCCGCCGGTGGGTGTGACCATTGTGGCCGCCGGTGGGTGATGACCATTGTGGCCGCCGGTGGGTGATGACCATTGTGGCCGCCGGTGGGTGTGATCATTGTGGCCGCCGGTGGGTGATGACCATTGTGGCCGCCGGTGGGTGATGACCATTGTGGCCGCCGGTGGGTGATGACCATTGTGGCCGCCGGTGGGTGATGACCATTGTGGCCGCCGGTGGGTGTGATCATTGTGGCCGCCGGTGGGTGATGACCATTGTGGCCGCCGGTGGGTGATGACCATTGTGGCCGCCGGTGGGTGATGACCATTGTGGCCGCCGGTGGGTGATGACCATTGTGGCCGCCGGTGGGTGTGATCATTGTGGCCGCCGGTGGGTGTGATCATTGTGGCCGCCGGTGGGTGATGACCATTGTGGCCGCCGGTGGGTGATGACCATTGTGGCCGCCGGTGGGTGATGACCATTGTGGCCGCCGGTGGGTGATGACCATTGTGGCCGCCGGTGGGTGTGATCATTGTGGCCGCCGGTGGGTGATGACCATTGTGGCCGCCGGTGGGTGATGACCATTGTGGCCGCCGGTGGGTGTGATCATTGTGGCCGCCGGTGGGTGATGACCATTGTGGCCGCCGGTGGGTGATGACCATTGTGGCCGCCGGTGGGTGATGACCATTGTGGCCGCCGGTGGGTGATGACCATTGTGGCCGCCGGTGGGTGTGATCATTGTGGCCGCCGGTGGGTGATGACCATTGTGGCCGCCGGTGGGTGATGACCATTGTGGCCGCCGGTGGGTGATGACCATTGTGGCCGCCGGTGGGTGATGACCATTGTGGCCGCCGGTGGGTTTGATCATTGTGGCCGCCGGTGGGTGTGAACATTGTGGCCGCCGGTGGGTGATGACCATTGTGGCCGCCGGTGGGTGATGACCATTGTGGCCGCCGGTGGGTGATGACCATTGTGGCCGCCGGTGGGTGATGACCATTGTGGCCGCCGGTGGGTGATGACCATTGTGGCCGCCGGTGGGTGATGACCATTGTGGCCGCCGGTGGGTGATGACCATTGTGGCCGCCGGTGGGTGATGACCATTGTGGCCGCCGGTGGGTGATGACCATTGTGGCCGCCGGTGGGTGATGGCCGGTGGGTGATGACCATTGTGGCCGCCGGTGGGTGATGACCATTGTGGCCGCCGGTGGGTGATGACCATTGTGGCCGCCGGTGGGTGATGACCATTGTGGCCGCCGGTGGGTGTGATCATTGTGGCCGCCGGTGGGTGATGACCATTGTGGCCGCCGGTGGGTGATGACCATTGTGGCCGCCGGTGGGTGATGACCATTGTGGCCGCCGGTGGGTGTGATCATTGTGGCCGCCGGTGGGTGTGACCATTGTGGCCGCCGGTGGGTGATGACCATTGTGGCCGCCGGTGGGTGAGGCCCATTGTGGCCGCCGGTGGGTGATGACCATTGTGGCCGCCGGTGGGTGATGACCATTGTGGCCGCCGGTGGGTGATGACCATTGTGGCCGCCGGTGGGTGTGATCATTGTGGCCGCCGGTGGGTGCTGACCATTGTGGCCGCCGGTGGGTGATGACCATTGTGGCCGCCGGTGGGTGATGACCATTGTGGCCGCCGGTGGGTGATGACCATTGTGGCCGCCGGTGGGTGTGATCATTGTGGCCGCCGGTGGGTGATGACCATTGTGGCCGCCGGTGGGTGATGACCATTGTGGCCGCCGGTGGGTGTGACCATTGTGGCCGCCGGTGGGTGTGACCATTGTGGCCGCCGGTGGGTGTGACCATTGTGGCCGCCGGTGGGTGTGACCATTGTGGCCGCCGGTGGGTGTGACCATTGTGGCCGCCCGTGGGTGATGACCATTGTGGCCACCGGTGGGTGTGACCATTGTGGCCGCCGGTGGGTGATGACCATTGTGGCCGCCGATGGGTGTGACCATTGTGGCCGCCGGTGGGTGTGACCATTGTGGCCGCCGGTGGGTGATGACCATTGTGGCCGCCGGTGGGTGTGATCATTGTGGCCGCCGGTGGGTGATGACCATTGTGGCCGCCGGTGGGTGTGATCATTGTGGCCGCCGGTGGGTGTGACCATTGTGGCCGCCGGTGGGTGTGACCATTGTGGCCGCCGGTGGGTGATGACCATTGTGGCCGCCGGTGGGTGATGACCATTGTGGCCGCCGGTGGGTGATGACCATTGTGGCCGCCGGTGGGTGATGACCATTGTGGCCGCCGGTGGGTGATGCAACTCTGACTACAACACTTAACTCTTCCTCTTCTAAAATATTCTTTGAAGTATCCTTTGGAGAGTTCCTCTTAATTTATTGTTCTGTCCTCTTGTTCTCTCGCTAGTTGATGGGGACAGTTAGTCAACATTGTCAATTGTTCTCTCTCCAAGACTTTCTTTTCTCCCACCAGAAGTGTTGGGGAAATGGAGGGGTGTTGAAGAGTGGATGTGTTGAGGGAAGGGTGTTGGCGGATATAAAGGAGTGTTGGGAATATATAGGGATCTTGGGGGAATATAAAAAGGTGTTGAGGGATATAAAGGGGTGTTCGGGAATAGATGGAGAGTTATCAAGAAATTAGATGGAGGTAGGTAGGTATGGTGATAGGTGTGGTGACAGGTATGAAGGTGTGATAGGTGTGGAGACAGGTATGGAGGTGGTGACAGGTATAGACGTGTGGTGACAGGTGTAAAGGTGTGGTGACAGGTGTGGGAGTGTTGTGACAGGTGTAGAGGTGTGATAGGTGTGGAGACAGGTATGGAGGTGGTGACAAGTATATAGGTGTGGTGACAGGTATGAAGGTGTGATAGGTGTGGAGACAGGTATGGAGGTGGTGACAGGTATAGAAGTGTGGTGACAGGTGTAAAGGTGTGGTGACAGGTGTGGAGGTGTGGTGACAGGTGTGGAGGTGTGGTGATAGGTGTGTTGTGACAGGTGTGGAGGTGTGTTGTGACAGGTGTGGAGGTGTGGTGATAGGTGTGTTGTGACAGGTGTGGAGGTGTGGTGATAGGTGTGTTGTGACAGGTGTGGAGGTGTGACAGGTGATGCTGATTATGTCACAACAATAGTCAGGCTGGTCTGGCAGGCGACAGGCAAGTTTGGCCTCAAAGATGACCAACCCTTGACACCAGTCAAAGGTATGCCATTGGTATGCTGGTGCTTCAAGCCAGGTATGTCAGATATACTGGTGTTTCAGATCAGGTATATCAAGGATATACTGGTGTTTCAAGCCAGGTATATCCGGGATATACTGGTGTTTCAGGCCAGGTATATCCGGGATATACTGGTGTTTCAGGCCAGGTATATCAGGGATATACTGGTGTTTCAGGCCAGGTATATCAGGGATATACTGGTGTTTCAGGCCAGGTATATCAGGGATATACTGGTGTTTCAGGACAGGTATATCAGGGATATACAGGTGTTTCAAGCCAGGTATATCAGGGATATACTGGTGTTTCAGGCCAGGTATATCAGAGATATACTGGTGTTTCAGGCCAGGTATATCAGGGATATACTGGTGTTTCAGGCCAGGTATATCAGGGATATACTGGTGTTTCAGGCCAGGGATATCAGGGATATACTGGTTTCAGGCCAGGTATATCAGGGATATACTGGTGTTTCAGGCCAGGTATATCAGGGATATACTGGTGTTTCAGGCCAGGTATATCAGGGATATACTGGTGTTTCAGGCCAGGTATATCAGGGATATACTGGTATTTCAGGCCAGGTATATCAGGGATATACTTTTGTTTCAGGCCAGGTATATCAGGGATATACTGGTGTTTCAGGCCAGGTATATCAGGGATATACTGGTGTTTTAGGCCAGGTATATCGGATATACTGGTGTTTCAGGACAGGTATATCAGGGATATACTGGTGTTTCAGGCCAGGTATATCAGGGATATACTGGTGTTTCAGGCCAGGTATATCAGGGATATACTGGTGTTTCAGGCCAGGTATATCAGGGATATACTGGTGTTTCAGGCTAGGTATATCAGGGATATACTGGTGTTTCAGGCCAGGTATATCAGGGATATACTGGTGTTTCAGGCCAGGTATATCAGGGATATACTGATGTTTCAGGCCAGGTATATCAGGGATATACTGGTGTTTCAGGCCAGGTATATCAGGGATATACTGGTGTTTCAGGCCAGGTATATCAGGGATATACTGGTGTTTCAGGCCAGGTATATCAGGGATATACTGGTGTTTCAGGCCAGGTATATCAGGGATATACTGGTGTTTCAGGCCAGGTATATCAGGGATATACTGGTGTTTCAGGCCAGGTATATCAGGGATATACTGGTGTTTCAGGCCAGGTATATCAGGGATATACTGGTGTTTCAGGCCAGGTATATCAGGGATATACTGGTGTTTCAGGCCAGGTATATCAGGGATATACTGGTGTTTCAGGCCAGGTATATCAGGGATATACTGGTGTTTCAGGCCAGGTATATCAGGGATATACTGGTGTTTCAGGCCAGGTATATCAGGGATATACTGGTGTTTCAGGCCAGGTATATCAGGGATATACTGGTTTCAGGCCAGGTATATCAGGGATATACTGGTGTTTCAGGCCAGGTATATCAGGGATATACTGGTGTTTCAGGCCAGGTATATCAGGGATATACTGGTGTTTCAGGCCAGGTATATCAGGGATATACTGGTATTTCAGGCCAGGTATATCAGGGATATACTGGTGTTTCAGGCCAGGTATATCAGGGATATACTGGTGTTTCAGGCCAGGTATATCAGGGATATACTGGTGTTTCAGGCCAGGTATATCAGGGATATACTGGTGTTTCAGGCCAGGTATATCAGGGATATACTGGTGTTTCAGGCCAGGTATATCAGGGATATACTGGTGTTTCAGGCCAGGTATATCAGGGATATACTGGTGTTTCAGGCCAGGTATATCAGGGATATACTGGTGTTTCAGGCCAGGTATATCAGGGATATACTGGTGTTTCAGGCCAGGTATATCAGGGATATACTGGTGTTTCAGGCCAGGTATATCAGGGATATACTGGTGTTTCAGGCCAGGGATATCAGGGATATACTGGTTTCAGGCCAGGTATATCAGGGATATACTGGTGTTTCAGGCCAGGTATATCAGGGATATACTGGTGTTTCAGGCCAGGTATATCAGGGATATACTGGTGTTTCAGGCCAGGTATATCAGGGATATACTGGTGTTTCAGGCCAGGTATATCAGGGATATACTGGTGTTTCAGGCCAGGTATATCAGGGATATACTGGTGTTTCAGGCCAGGTATATCAGGGATATACTGGTGTTTCAGGCCAGGGTGATGGAGTTACTTAACTACTAGTAAAGTGTTGTCATTCCCTCATTACTGGATCACTTAACAGCCATAATGAGGGGAAATAGGTCGACTTTATGGGTTAATAATACTGTTTATTCTGGCAGTTGTGTGCTCACCTTCCAGCATTTGAGAGGAGGGGGTCGAGTCTCAGTTGCTGGTCCCGCCTCCAAGGTTACTTGGACCTTATTGGTTTCCGAATACTTGGGATTGATCTAGTCTTGACGCGGTGGTTGGAGTTTGCTCCACCACTTCCTTATTCAGCTCACTTCCTCATTCAGCTCGCTATGCTCACGCTTAGTAAGGTTACATGTGAGGTCACATCTCTTCTTTATAAGTCTTGTCTTATTATTTTTGTTGTTCTTTAATAATGTGAGAAATCATGAAAGCGCTTGGATTACAATTTTTCACTGTGACTGTATTACATATCTGTTTATCTAATAAATAAACAAACATTTATACACACACACACACACACACACATACATAACCTTACTCTAGAAGACGGGCAGTGGAACCAAGTTACACTTCCAGTCAGTCTAGGAGGCATTGGTGTCAGCAAGTCATCACAGATTACACTACCTGCTTTTCTGTTCTCATGCGTTGCATCCTGAGGGCTTGTAGCAGCGATTCTCCCTGAACATCTTAGGGACAAGATTGAAGTCCAGGACCAAAAGTTCATTGACGGAGCCATGATCTGGGATAATCTAACTGGCTCTGAAACCAGACCTGCTGCCCCCAACAACTACAAACAGTCGCACTGGGATAGCCCAATAGTGGAGAAAATAGCCTCAGCAATGCTTCAGCGTGTGTCAGGGAAGGATAGAGCCCGCTTCCTGGCACTGAGAGCTCCTCATGCAGGGGACTTTCTGTTGGCTGTTCCCAACTCCAGCCTTGGCACACGCCTCGACCCACAGACCATCCGCATTGGTGTTGCCCTTCGACTTGCCGCCCCTGTTCTCGCCGAAGACAGGTGTATTTGTGGCAGTGAAGCAGCAAACCGATTCGGGTACCATGGTATTGTGTGCCGTAAATCCGAGGGAAAGATTGCAAGACATGAGGTTAATAACATTATCAAGAGGAGCCTCACAATAGCCGGATGCCCAGCAGTAAGGGAGCCACCTCAGCTATGCAGATCTGATGGCAGCCAGAAGCGTCCAGATGGTATCACCCTTCAAGTCTGGACAGACGGTAAGCAGGTGGTGTGAGACTACACATGTGCATCTACCTTGGCTGATACCTATCTCCAGTACACCAGGGAGGAAGGAGGGGCAGCCGCCAGCTTTAGGGAGTCCCAAAAGTCTAGAAATTTTGGAGAACTTGCCCATCATTATATGTTTGTTCCCATAGGCTCAGAGACCGTTGGCTCATGTGGAAAGAGTGCATCTAAGTTCCTTAAGGAGCTAGGCAAAAGACTCGTCAGGGTAACTAGGGATCCCAGGGCAGCAAGTTTTCTGTTCCAGCGACTCTGTGCGACTGTTCAGAGGGGCAGTCCTGCTGTATTTTGGGGACACGCACCAGCTCTGAGGAGCTGGATGAGATTTTCGCATAATCAGTGACAAACACGTAACAATGTGTACTAGACATGTATCTCTCACATCTCATGTACTGTATATGCCATCTTTATATCAACAATGTATCTCTTAAACCTTTTGTACCATATTATGTAATAAAATATACCTATTTGTAAAAAAGAATGAAAAAATGGGATGGTAGGGGAAGTGGAACATTTAAACGGCTTCAGGAAGAAATCCAAATATTCTTCCTTGAAGCCTTTTTATCCACTTCCCCGAGGCTATGGGTCCCTCAATTTACACCAGAGGTGGACCCGTATATATATATATATATATATATATATATATATATATATATATATATATATATATATATATATATATATATATTAGTCTAACAATTTGCATATAGGCGAATTTCCTAACAAATATTATGTCTAAGCCCACAACAGGGTCCGAACCTGCGTACTCTGCATGAAGGTTCACAGTACTGTTTGCACTGTGTACTTTTATACAAAGTGCGCGGTAAAAGATCAATAGTCATAAAGAAAAATATAGCTTTACGCTTAAGTTATTCAGTTTTCCCCACTATTATCCAAGGGAACCCATGATTGTAAATACTTAAATAAAAATATATAATTGGCAGTGGTAAACTGCACAAATGTTTACACCTGCAAGTCCACACTAACTTACATACCAGTGTTCACCAACGGAAGTGTCCACATTTCTTCACCAGCTGCTCCCACATACCACACAGACGACCAAGACGTCTAGATGAAGAATTAGAGACGTATGCAACATCTGGGTATCTTTATTTGTAGACGTATCGCCAACCAGTGGCTTTATCAATACAAGCACGTAATGCGAAGAATGTACAACTATTTATAATAGATGAGGTAGTCAGTCCCTCAGCCTTAAAGATGGTGAGCAGCAGCCTAGTGTGGAAGAATCTGAAGCACAGGCATAAGCTTGGCGCTTCTGTGCTTCAAATTCTTCCAGACTACGCTGCTGCTCACCAGCTTCAAGGCTGAGGGACTGACTACCTCATCTATTATAAATAGTTCAACATTCTTCAGATTGTCCTTATATTGATAAAGTCACTGGATGGCGAAAACGTCTACAAATAAAGATACCCAGATGTTGCACACGTATCTAATTCTTCATACTGTCGGCATTGTATACCATTCATGTAGAGCATGATTCCTCGTTCTTAACAGTACTGTACATACCACAGCAGTCATGATGGTCCTGCTGAAGACCACAACGTGACACAACGCCTTCCTGCTGTCTGGACACTTGCTGAGTCACTTCCTGTTGTACCTTCTCTACACTTTCTGTTGTACCTTCTCTTCACTCTCTGTTGAACCTTCTCTACACTCCTTGCTGTACCTTCTCTACACTCCTTGTACCCTCTCTACACTCTCTGTTGAACCTTCTCTACACTCCTTGTTGTACCTTCTCTACACTCCTTGTACCCTCTCTACACTCTCTGTTGTACCTTCTCTACACTCCTTGTACCTTCTCTACACTCTCTGTTGTACCTTCTCTACACTCTCTGTTGTACCTTCTCTACACTCCTTGTTGTACCTTCTCTACACTCTCTGTTGTACCTTCTCTACACTCTCTGTTGAACCTTCTCTACACTCCTTGTTGTACCTTCTCTACACTCCTTGTACCCTCTCTACACTCTCTGTTGAACCTTCTCTACACTCCTTGTTGTACCTTCTCTACACTCCTTGTACCCTCTCTACACTCTCTGTTGTACCTTCTGTACACTCCTTGTACCTTCTCTACACTCTCTGTTGTACCTTCTCTACACTCTCTGTTGTACCTTCTCTACACTCCTTGTTGTACCTTCTCTACACTCTCTGTTGTACCTTCTCTACATTCCCTGTTGTACCTTCTCTACACTCCTTGTTGTACCTTCTCTACACTCTCTGTTGTACCTTCTCTACATTCCCTGTTGTACCTTCTCTACACTCTCTGTTGTACCTTCTCTACACTCCTTGTTGTACCTTCTCTACACTCTCTGTTGTACCTTCTCTACATTCCCTTTTGTACCTTCTCTACACTCTCTGTTGTACCTTCTCTATACTCCTTGTTGTACCTTCTCTACACTCTCTGTTGTACCTTCTCTATACTCCTTGTTGTACCTTCTCTACACTCTCTGTTGTACCTTCTCTACACTCTCTGTTGTACCTTCTCTATACTCCTTGTTGTACCTTCTCTACACTCCTTGTACCCTCTCTACACTCTCTGTTGTACCTTCTCTACACTCCTTGTACCTTCTCTACACTCTCTGTTGTACCTTCTCTACACTCTGTTGTACCTTCTCTACACTCTCTGTTGTACCTTCTCTACACTCCTTGTTGTACCTTCTCTACACTCTCTGTTGTACCTTCTCTACACTCCTTGTTGTACCTTCTCTACACTCTCTGTTGTACCTTCTCTACACTCTCTGTTGTACCTTATCTACATTCCCTTTTGTACCTTCTCTACACTCTCTGTTGTACCTTCTCTACACTCTGTTGTACCTTCTCTACACTCTCTGTTGTACCTTCTCTACACTCCTTGTTGTACCTTCTCTACACTCTCTGTTGTACCTTCTCTACACTCTCTGTTGTACCTTATCTACATTCCCTTTTGTACCTTCTCTACACTCTCTGTTGTACCTTCTCTACACTCTCTGTTGTACCTTCTCTACACTCTCTGTTGTACCTTCTCTATACTCCTTGTTGTACCTTCTCTACACTCTCTGTTGTACCTTCTCTACACTCTCTGTTGTACCTTCTCTACACTCTCTGTTGTACCTTATCTACATTCCCTTTTGTACCTTCTCTACACTTTCTGTTGTATCTCCTCTACACTTTGTTGTACCTTCTCTACAATCCCTGTTGTACCTTCTCTACACTTTGTTGTACCTTCTCTACAATCCCTGTTGTACCTTCTCTACAATCCCTGTTGTACCTTCTCTACAATCCCTGTTGTACCTTCTCTACACTATCTGTTGTACTTCTCTACATTCCCTGTTGTACCTTATCTACATTCCCTGTTGTACCTTCTCTACACTGTTGTACCTTCTCTACACTCTGTTGTACCTTCTCTACATTCCCTGTTGTACCTTCTCTACAATCCCTGTTGTACCTTCTCTATAATCCCTGTTGTACCTTCTCTACAATCCCTGTTGTACCTTCTCTACACTCTGTTGTACCTTCTCTACACTCCCTGTTGTACCTTCTCTCCACTCTGTTGTACCTTCTCTACACTCCCTGTTGTACCTTCTCTCCACTCCCTTTTGTACCTTCCCCTCGTTCCTCTCTTCTACATCCTAGTCTTATATTTTTTTAATAAATTCTTAATATTGACCATCAACCCCATCAGGATAATTTTCAGCAATTGCAATATATAAAAACTTAACTCTGCTAGAATGATCGAAATATATTTAAGATTTGAAAAAATAGAAAAAGATTTTAATCCTTAAGTATTACACTATTTCTACATACTGGCGACTTTGTTTGATCCTGACCTATCGTACAACAATCATAGTAACCTGCCGGGGTGTTTTTTTCATCCCATATTCCCCTCACTTGACTAGACCTGTACAGCTCTCATGAAAGTCCCTAAATTCGCATAGCTATATTAATTTCCAATGACGTATCGGATTATAACATTCTCAGGTTGTTTATAGAACAGTTTTGATATGAAAAGTATGCTCTTGCGATTCCTACACGCATCGGTAAGGCAGGTTTACCAGATGTAAACAACGTATCTTAACCAAACAACACAGAAGCTTGACTACTACAGTGAATTGGGCCCAGATTCTCCCTGTAAATATATTTAACTATCTAATTATTTTGTTATAATTTAATAAACACTTTCTACTATGTTATTCTACTTTAAAATCTTTTTAAATCGAGTTTTTTTGTACAGAGTGAGTTTTTTTTTATCAAAAATAAATAGTTGTCTCTCTTGTTGTAAATGTCATGATGCCGGGCCATTAAACTTTTTGTTTTCCGTTTGCCTAGTAGCGCAAAATGTCAGGGAAAACGCAATTTGAAGTAAATGATGACGATTTTTTGTGGGGATGACCCAACCACAGTGTCCAGGTTTGTGCAAGGTGTGTAACGATGTTGACTTGCTGCTACTGCTACCTGCTGCTGGT
Organism: Cherax quadricarinatus; assembly: GCF_038502225.1. Taxonomy (NCBI): domain Eukaryota; kingdom Metazoa; phylum Arthropoda; class Malacostraca; order Decapoda; family Parastacidae; genus Cherax; species Cherax quadricarinatus. The sequence continues at coordinate 34,185,453 of NC_091322.1, read as the reverse complement.
GCTGCCTGTTGCTACCTACTGCTGGTGCTGCCTGTTGCTACCTACTGCTGGTGCTGCCTGTTGCTACCTACTGCTGGTGCTGCCTGTTGCTACCTACTGCTGGTGCTGCCTGTTGCTACCTACCGCTGGTGCTGCCTGCTACTGCCTGCTCCGCTGCTAGTGCTAATTTTAGTTTTGCTGCTACCTGCCACTACTGTTGCCTAGTTCTGTTGGTGTTGGTGTTGCTACTGATAGTGTTGGTCTTGCTGTTGATAGTGTTGGTCTTGCTGCGGCTGCTGCTGTTGTACCCTCGTTCTCGCCTTGAATATTGTTGTGACCACAACGTTGTTTGACCTTTGGTATAGAAGATGCATAATACGAAACAAGGATACAGACAACATTTCGCACAAGATTGTGTAAAACAATGTTGTGCATTGTTCCGTGTCGTTACATCCTCACTTCTCCACTTACTGTTGAACCTGTGAGCGAGAGTTTACCTACAACCGGAGCTCGGTCCTGATTAGCCAGGATCTTTCTCAGTCTTTGTTGATGATTTTTCCTCCGCCTCCATACTAATATTCACACTGGTTGTCAAAATTTTGGCAAATATGGAGCTGAGTGACTTCTGTTTGCTCTTACTTATGGATTATTATGTAAATTTTCCAATATTAGACTGTGCAGTGGACATGATAGTCATATTTTGAGCCAATAGTGAAAACGATTTTTTATGACACCCAAAAAAAAAAACCGAACCTAGGACAGGATTGTTCATAAAACAGTTCCTGATTTAAACAGGAAAATTGGTCTACAAACCTAAAAGAGGATTGTTCTTAAAACAGTTTCCTGATTTAACAGGAAAATTGGTCTACAAATAGCCGGAGTACAAGAAATAGAATTGTTGAGACTAATTGCATGTGCAAGAAACAAATATTGCAATAACTGAAACCTGGTTCATTCTGAAGAATAGCGACATGCTTGCTGAAGTCCACATGCAAGGCTATAAATTATTTCACACTGATAGAGTGAACAGGAAGAAAGGGCGAAGTTTTTAGGTAAAATTTTAATTGTTGCATCAAACCCGATGTAAAGATGGAAGGAACACACACGGAATCTGTTGGACTGCAGTTCCTTGAAGAGCAAGAAAAGGTAATATTGACAATGGTATAAAATACTGACATGTGCAACAGTTCGGTATCTTTATTGTTGAAACGTTTCGCCTACACAGTAGGCTTCTTCAGTCAAATACAGAGGTGTAGTAGTGAGGTAATGATGATGCAATCAGTCCAACCCTGAAGACACAGTATTAAGGTTGATGTACTGATTACATCATTACTTTGTAACTACACCTACCGTCTCTGTATTTGAAGAAGTCTACTGTGTAGACCAGAGGTTGGCCAACTTTTTTTAGGTATTACCCCAAAACAAATTTGTGTACAGGGAAATTTCCCACTAGACTTGAATCCTCATCCGTTTTACATTATTGCCAACTTAAGAAATGGTCCCTATAAATTAGATTTTTTATTTTATTAAAATAAAAATTGAAAAAATATGACTTTCATAATTTGCCTCGCTTATTAAAATATTTTTTGTGCAAATTTTATTTTTGTTTTTGTTTTTTGAGCCTTCATTACCCACTAGATTTTAATTTTTACCCCATTTAGGGGTAATTTACCCCGGTTCCCCGGCATAGGCACTGTAGGTGAAACGTTTCAATAATCAAGATACCCAACTATTGGACATGTTGGAGATTAAAACACATGTGCAACAGTTGGGTATCTTGACTGACGAAACGTTCCGCCTACACAGTAGGCTTCTTCAGTCAAATACAAAGAAAGCAGTAGAAATGAAATAAGGACTCCCTTCCCATGCTTCAACTTCATATCGCTCCAGACCATAAGGGCTGAACTTTTCTCCAGGCTGAAAGACTGACACATCAAATACTTTTTCTCCAAGGTTGATGGACTGACTTCATCATTATTTCATTTCTACTGTTCCCTCTATGCTTGACTGGAGAAGCCTAATGTGTAGGCGAAACATTTCATCAATAAAGATACTCAACTGTTTCACATATATCTTACTCATCATGAAAAGGTAATCTTAGATGTACTATTAGGTGTTCACGGTGAACTTCTTTGGTACAAATTTGTTCATGTATCTGGAAACGGAAATATAGTTTAAATGGAAGATTTTAACGCTAGCCAAATAGATTGGAGTAATTTGACAGGTAATTAAGGAGAGTCTAGCGATTTTTTTAAATGGTCCAGGACTGCTTTTTAATAGCACTTTGTGTCAAAACCTACTATAGGAAATAACTTTGTGGATCTGGTTCTGGTAAAGAAGGATTTTCTGATGATGAGGGTAGTGAAGAGCTTGGAGAACAGGATCACAAATCGCGTAGTTTAAATACCTTAATAACGATAACAGAGTTAAGCTCTCCAATTTTCGCGCTGCAGATTATATGGCGCTTAAGGAATAATTGAGAAGTGTGGAATAGGGTATCCTGAGTATGAACTACCGTGAGGGAAACTGGATACAAGGAAATAATTTTTACTAATATGGCATTTTCCAAAGCATAATGCAGTCTGGTCAAGCTGCATATATTCCTAAAACAGTAGACGCGAACATCTCTTGGGCGAAGTGAGAGGCATTTAGAGGCGAATCAAAAATAGGTGAGTGTCACCTTGTTTATCAGTGTATTCAGATAAGAGAGAAGTCAAAAAAACAGGACCAAGGAAAGCTAAAAGAGAATATGAAGTTGAGGTTTCGAGGGAATCAAAGACCACTGCTAAGGGTTTCTTTTAGGTATAAATCTGAAGAATACCTGAAGGACGTTTTCGGGTGTCAGTGCCCCGCGGCCCGCTCCTAAATTAGGCTTTCTGCAAATGAAAACCCGATCAACCAGGCTGTTACTGCTGGCCGCACGTAGTCCAACGTACGAATCACAGCTCGGCTCGTCAAGCACTGTTAGTGACAAAGAAATATATACCATTTTTAACGCTTTCTACCCTCCACCCGTTCCACTTTTTTTTATACAAGAGGATGTAGACGAAATCCCAGAAAATTTGCGTTAAAGGAGAGAAATCGGAATGGGAACCTGTTACGAGCGGTGTGCCACACGGGTCAGTGTTGGGACTCCTTGTTCGCAGTATACATAAAAGGCATTGATGGGGGAATAAATAGTGACATGATTAAATTCGCCAGTGACACTAAAATAGGCCGTCAAATAATTTCTGATGTGGACAGTAGAAGGCTACAGGATGTCCTGGATAGCTTGGTGTTGTGGTCGGGGAAGTGACAGATGTAGTTGAGTGCAGACAAGTGTAAGGTTCTAATCCGAGGATGAAGAAATAACTATGGCACATACATGCTAAACACTATATCTTTGTCAGATTGAATGCGAGAAAGATCTAGGAGTTCTGGTTGGCTTCATATTAAGAAGTAAATAGTAGTCGTAAGGTTATATTTCAATCTTATATATCTTTAGTTAGACCTCATTTAGATTATGCTACTCAGTTTTGGTCTCCATAGTATAGGATGGATATAAAAACGCTCGAAAATGTACAGTGAATGATGAAGTTGATTCCACATTAGAAACCTTTCACGTGGACATAGTTCTTGAAGGCACTGAACTTGCACTCTTTGGTAAAGCGTAGAATTAAGACATGTAATTGAAATATACGAGTGGAAAACAGGAAAAGTTAAAGGGGATATAAACAGTGTGCTGAAAATATCTAACCAAGACTCGCAGCAGTGAGTTCAAGTTGGAAAAATTTAGATTTAGAAAGAATATAGAAAAGTTCTGGTTGTAGATGTGTGGAACAAACTCCAGAGTAGCGTCGTCTTGGTTGGCTTTAAATATAAGTTGGACGGGTAAATGAATGGTTCTGGGTGGATGTGAATTTTACCTGCTTAGCATGGGCCAGTAGGCCTGCCGCAGTGCTTCTTCCTTCTTAATGGTCTCATGTTCTAAGCTACTTTATCAGTATAGGTTATGTTGGGTTACTTTTCTTTACAAAACGTCCCCATAAGCTCAAAATAAAGGTTCGTCGCACATACTGTGCCACTCACTGTTAGAGAATTTACATAAAAACAGGTCATCAAAACTGTATTTACCTGAATTTCTTTTGATGAATGTTTGGTGCCAGGGAAGTAGTGAATTTTCCCTGTATGGGTGTGTATTACGTTGTATGAGTGTTGCAGTTTGTGAGGTGTGTGTGTGTGTGTGTGTGTGTGTGTGTGTGTGTGTGTGTGTGTGTGTGTGTGTGTGTGTGTGTGTGAGGGCAGGGAGAGTGCACTAACACTAACTTTATATCACTACCACCAGAGTTTACCAGGAACTTCAGCAACACATCCAGGCGACGCTGCCACCACTCTCACCACAAGATGAATCATCACCTCCAACATCACCATCACCACCACCAATACCACCACTCCCGCCACACCACCACAACTACCACCCACCACACCTGCCCCTACAAGCACCACCACCACAGTTACCTCCACTACATCTCCCTCCCAGACCAACAGTACCTCACCATCCTCCTCGCCCTCCCCGGGTGCCGCCACTTCCCCCACCACTTCCCCAGCACCACCCCCAGCAGCCACTTCCCCATCATTTCCAACAACCTACCTCACCACCTCATCTCCCATCATCTCCGCCTTGGCTTCCCCCACAGCCGCCGCGAACAGCTCCCTCACTCCCGCCCACCACTTCACTACCAAAGCCAATGCTACCACTACGATCAAAGCCACCACTTCCTCCACGCTCCTGGTATAAACCAACAGTGCCACCTCAACCGACATCATCAGCTAGAACTCACACCGCCATCAGCAGGTGATGATGCCTCCTCTCTCTCCCTCCACCCACCCATCCTTCCTCAAGCTGACATTCTTGTGCATCCCCCCGCCCTGCCTTCAGCTACGCCGACCCCCCTCCCCACACAGTAGCAGATAAATTCCCCCTCACACCCTCCAGGAAGAGCTAGATACTAACTAGCCTCCGTGTGAAAGCAGACCTTATGAGCAGTCTGTATTTATTGTCAAGAATACCCCCACCTTCCTTGCAGTAGTGGCAGCTTGGTGTGGTAGTTTCCGTCACATTGCCCTACCTACCACCCTCTCTTCTTCACTGTGCCTGGGTGTGCCACACACCCTACACTAGAATCTAGAGGTAGCTGCTTAGTACAGACTGCATGTATGGCGGCCTGACATGCAGCCCATCACCCCTCCTTTCATCCCTCCCTCCCCTCCCTCCTTTCCCTCCCTTCCTCCTTCCCTCCTACCCACCACATGTTGATGGTGTCTACTTTAGTTCCTTGTAAACTGTCACAGACCACTTGATCTCAAGGTGGGCGTGGACAAGCCACCATGAATTAGTTTCCCAGGACACTTGTGAAAACCCGGCTCTTTGTACGTACGTGCGTGCGCGCGTGTGTGTTTGTGTGTGTACGTCAATTAGTGTGCCAACAGACGGCTGATGACCCAGCAGCGCCTTGATTTGATTTTTTTTTTGTAGGGTCTTTTACCCCCTTCCTTCCCAACGACACACCAAGAAGGTCGCTTTTTGGCTCTCAACACCACCCCCTTCTTCCACCACCGCTACCACCACCGCAGTTACAACCACCACCACCACCACCAGGAAATGTCTTACTCTTCCTCGTATGCTCGAGTAGTATTTTCTCATAGGTGTTGCTCCTCCTGCATGAACACGTGTGTGTGGGCGGCTCCCAGTGCTCCCACACACTCCTGGGTCCCTCCTCCTCCATGGTCCAGCTTACCGCGACGAAGCATTCAGTGTTGTCAAGTAGTTAGAAAGAGTGGGTCTCTTGGCTCCTGTAATGTTGCTGTTGTGTTTATTTGTTATTGTACGTTCTTATGTATATAAAAATATTTTTTTGTGAAATATATTTCTTGAAGACGTAAGCTGCTGGCATCACCCTGGCGCCATGTACGACGACAATATGTATTTTTTCACTTAATATGTACTTTTTATTTAATTGAATACGCATCTTTTTTGGTTCATTCAATATATATCTTTCCGTTTTATCCTAAAACTGTTTTATACTTACAGATATATTCAGGTAAAGTAGTTTTATCTTACATTTACAGTGCGATGTAGAGAGCAGATTTGTTGAGGAATAACTAATGATTCAGTTTTATTACAGGTCAGTAAACCTCCAGAGAGACAGTGACTGTTGGTGTTGACTTTTGTTCCAGGTAGGGTTTTGGTGGGGCATCATGTAGGGTTGGTGGGGCATCATGTAGGGTTGGTGGGGCATCATGTAGGGTTGGTGGGGCATCATGTAGGGTTGTCAGCCAGTTTCTGTTTTAATCTTGCAGGAAGGAAGTGTTCATGTTGAAATCAATATGTAAAAATTAGTCATTAGAAATTTAAAGAAAACTTTTAGAAAAATGCTTCTGAGCAGGACTAGAAGGGATGACTGGGAGAGGCACGGAGTGGGGTGGGAGGGGGAGTGGGAGGTGGATGAGAAGGGGAGATAGATGATTGGGAGGGAGTGGGAGATGGATGGGAAAAGGGTGAGTTGCAGAGAGTTTGATAGGAAGGAAGAGAGGGAGAAGTGGATGAGATGATCTGAAAAATTGGGAAATCATATCCTTTGCAAACAAAAAAGTAAAAAGAATTCAAGTGTTTGGATGGAGGTTGGACTAGACCTGAGAGGACAGGACCACGGAGGAAGACACAAGAAACTCAGCCAAATCATCTAAGGAAAGAGGAGGACCAAATAATGTAATGGTCATGTCATACAAGATAATGTAGATGGACCACGAGGACTTTTTGGAAAATATTTTTCAGTTTCATGGAAGCAAATTTTGAAGGAAGTTAGATGAAGAGGTAGTGGAAGCAAACACTGGACACGATGTTAAGAGATGTAATTGTGCTTGGGAGACCAGGTATTATTAAAATGCAAGTTGATGGTAGCTACGAGAGGTCGACGCGAGCTGAGAATCAAGACCTGTAAACACATCTATGTTAGTACCACCACTGTAAACATCTAGGTTAGCACCACCACTGTAAACATCTAGGTTAGCACCACCACTGTAAACATATAGGTTAGTACCACCACTGTAAACACAGGCAAGAGCAGAGGGGAATTTGAAAGAGAGCTTTCCGAGTAACAAAATAGGAAGATACAAAGAGATGAGTCTCATGGGATTGCAAATGTTATATCCACTAAGTTGTATCACATAAGGAGAAACAGTGAAGAGGAAAAAGTGGCAATAATGATTACAAATATGTAAAAATTTTAAGAAATTGGAAGAAGATTGGAAGAAAGATGAGCTAGTGAGAGTATAGGCAATGAGGTTGAAGAGGTATGGGATAGGTTTAAGAATGTCGTGTTAGATTGTTCAGCAGAAGTGTGTGGTTACAGGAAAGTGGGTGCGGGAGGGAAGAGCGATTGGTGGAACGATGAGGTAAGAGAGAAAAGTTAGCAGATGAGAGGTTTTTCCAAAGTAGAAGTGATGTAAGGAGGAAGGAGTATATATAGAGAAAGAGAGATGTTAAGAGAGTGGTGAAAGAATGTAAAAGGAGAGTAAATGAGAGAGTGGGTGAGATGCTATCAACGAATTTTGCTGAGAATAAGAAAAAGTTTTGGAGTGAATTAAGTCTAGAGAACGAATGGATTTGACAGTTAAAAATAGGAGAGAAGAGTTATTAGATGGAGAGTTGGAGGTATCGGGAAGATGAAGGGAATATTTTGAGGAACTGTTAAATGTTGATGAAGATAGTGAAGCTGTTATTTCGTGCATTGGGCATGGAGGTATAACATCTTGTAGGAGTAAGGAAGAGCCACTTGTGAATGTGGGGGAGGTGCGTGAGGCAGTGAGTAGAATGAAAGCGGGTAAAGCAGATAGGAATGGTGAGGTAAAGACAGAAATGTTAAAAGCAGGTAGGGATATAGTTTTAGAATAGTTGGTAAGGTACCTAGGGATTGGCAGAGAGCATGCATAGTTCTTTTGTATAAAGACAAAGGTGACAAAAGAGTGTGTAAAAATTTTAGGGGAATATGCCTGTTGAGTATACCTGGTAAAGTGTATGGTAGTTATTATTGAAAGAATTAAGAGTAAGGCAGAGAACATGATTGCAGATGAACAAGGAGGCTTTGGGAAGGGTAGGGGGTGTGTAGACCAAGTGTTTACAGTGAAGCATATAGATAAGAGTAAAGATTTTTTTGTTGCATATATGGATTTGGAAAATGTATATGATAGGATGGATAGGAGAGGAATGGGGCAGATGTTGTGAATGTATGGAATAGGTGGTAGGTCACTGAAAGCAGTTAAGAAATTTTACGAGGATAGTGAGGCTCGGGTTAGTGTATGTGGGAGAGAGGGAGATTATTTCCCAGTAAAAGTAGGCCTTAGACAGGGATGGGTGATGTCACCATTGTTCAATATATTTATCGCTGGGGTTGTAAGAGAAGTGAACGCTTGGGTGTTGGCTGAGGTGTAGGATCAAGAGATAAAGAATCTAATACAAAGTGGTTGTCACAGTTGCTTTTTGCTGATGACACTGTGCTTTTGAGAGATTCTGAAGAGAAGTTGCAGAGGTTAGTGAACAAGTTTGGATGGGTAAGTAAAAGAAGGAAATTAAATGCGAATGTAGGAAAGAACAAGGTGATGAGGATAAAATTTGGTAATGAAAAATTGGATATCAGACTGAAGGGAGGGAGTATGGAGGAAGTGAATGTATGCAAATATTTGGGAGTGGACTTGTCAGCAGATGAGTTTATGAAAGACAAGGTGTATCATAGAATTGATGAGGGAAATAGGCGATTGGAGCAGTGAGTAGTCTGTGGAGACACAGAAAGTTATCGATGGAAGTAAAGAGGGGAATGTATGAGAGTATAGTGGTACCAACGCTCTTATATGGGTGTGAAGCATGGGGGGTGACTGCTGCAGCGAGGAGGCTGGAAGTAGTAGAGATGTGTCTGAGGACAATATGCGGTGTAAATATAATGCAGAGAATCCGTATTTTATTCCTCTGCCAGAGGGCAAAGGAGGGGTTGTTGAGGTGGTTCAGACATTGAGAGAATGGAAGGCATATTAATCTGTAGTGGAAAGAAGGCGGGGTAGGAGTCGTCCTAGGAAAGGTTGGAGAGGGGGTAAAGGAGGTCTTGTGTGCGAGGGACTTGGACTTCCAGCAAGCATGCGTGAGCGTGTTGGGAGCGAGTGGAGGCGAATGGTTTTTTTTGACTTGACGTGATGCCGGAGTGTGAGCAAAGTAACATTTATGAAGGGATTCGGGGAAACCGGTTAGCCGGACTTGAGTCCTGGAGGTGGGAAGTACATTGCCTGCGATCTGAAGGAGGGGTGTCGATATGTTGTAGTTTTTGAACTAGTGTAAGCGCGCGTCTGGGAAGACAGTGATGGAGTGAATGATTAAAGTATTTCTTCTTTTTCGGGTCACCCAGCCTTGGTGGGAAACGGCCGATATGCTAATGAAATATAATATTTAAGAAATGATCAATCACTACAGTGGAGACGTGAGGCTGCTGCTGCTGCTGCTTCTGTTGCTTACAGAGACAGAAGTAAAGAGAATAACTGGGAGGCCCCTTTTGGTGAGGGGCTCTTGATCCAAGGAACTAGACTTAGCCTTAACTTCCTTAGATTGAACCTAAATGCCTCCCAGACGCTGTGTGACCCCTTCTGGCTTAGTACTTCCCGGTAATTAAAATAAACTAAAAATAAAAAAAGGGAGGTGAGACAAAATCTGGAGACAGCAAGACGAAAAACGATTAAAACAAAGACCAAATTACTGGTGATTGGACAGTTACAAAATTAATTACGAGACCTGGGAATCACGAGACCTGGGAATCACGAGACCTGGGAATCACACACTGTACTCGACTCCCGGAGACAACACTTGAAGTAAACAGTGGCCATGGTTTGTTTGCAATCGTGTCTTTACGATTTCGTGAGTCAGTGGCCAAGGTTATACAATAAGACGTTCAGAGACACCACTAGTACACTAGCAGAGGACGAACCAGACATACTGTCTCGCCTTCACTTAAATGTAGCGAACATAGAAAACTTGGTAAGGGGAGACCATTCTCAGTCAGTGATCCCATGTTGTGACTACCTTGTGTAGGCGAGAGTGCTAAGAAAAACCACACGACGCAAGAGATAATTACGCCGTGATGAAAGACGTGGGGAATGATGTTCAACTGGACGCTAAAGTGAAAAGTGAGACATTACATGAGACTTAGAGGTTACTGAAGATCTTGATAGAAAGTCGCAGACGCGTATAACCCACCAAGGAAGACTGAATACAAAGCAAAGAAGAGAAGTTCTGGTTTACCGAGAAGTGTAGTGAGGTAAGATTTACAGAAAAGTGCAGTGAGGTAAGGTTTACAGAGAAGGAATATGTGCAGAAGTGAACGGAAAGTTCGGGGAGTGATCTTGACTAATGAACCAGGGAAGACACGAAGAAGGGAAGAAAGGGTGAGTAACAAAGACGAAATTAAAACATAAGTAACAATGACCTGAGCATCTAGCAGGAAGAGATGAGTGAGTGTTAGGTCAGAGTGTTGCTCCAGCTACTTGTATTTCGTGGAAAATGCGAAAATACATTTTTGTGATAATAAAGCCTAACCTAATATAATCCAACCTAACCTATTTAACTGGTCTAAGTTACGTTAGGTTGGGTTACTTTATTAAGTTATCAAAAAAAGCTGATTTCCTCTTTACATGAACTATCGATAGACTCAAATGTTACTCTGTTTAATATCGTCAACAAATCTATTTGCACAAGTAATAACTATTTTCCCCCATGATATAGGTAACATTTCAGTTGTTAAACATAAAATGTTGACAGAGCTCTGACCCGGGAATAAAATAAATGTTGACATACTGAGGTTATGTCTGGTAACAAGAGCAGTTTTCCAGGCTAAGAGCTGTTATCCTGCCTCGGCTCATGTCAGAGCTCAGGTATCCTCTCCTACTCGAGCACGAGATAAATTTCATGCGCTAGGAAACATTGACGGTAGTGACGGGAGGGCGTCGATAGCGAAGGGCTCTTTATCTGAGGAACCGGAACTGTTTTGGTCTTATATTTTAAATAGATCGAACCTGGGTATCTCCCAGCTACCCCTGGGAATTCGTTATTAATTTCGAAGATTTTTGTTTTGTGAATTCAGGTGTGTAACTTAGAACGAGTTACGGATACCTGGAGTTTACCTGGAGAGAGTTTCGGGGCTAACGTATTTTGATTAATATTGCAATGCAATGTTCTGTAACGTGACAGCATATTAGTCATGAGCTCGGTTAAGTTGATACTGGTAGCAAATGATATCAGCAAGTGGTCAGAAGATCGTATATTACGTCAGCAACTGTGTTGAGAGCGTTGACTGAATAGTGGGTTCCATTACTCTTTAAATAATACAAATTAGTCAATACCTGAGGTAGTGTAGGAAGTAAATATTGGGAGGTGGTAGAGGGGAAGAGGTGGGTACTTGCCAGTGAGTGTCTCGTGACATTATTATTCTTTATTTTTTATGCCTTGGTTCATCAGTTTATTTGGCCCAGTTTTGCATATATTTATTATTTTTGGCTGGTGACGAGACTGTCTCGTCCCCTGAGAGACTCAAGTGTTTAGACTCCATATTTTCCCTTGTATGCATGTTTACTCATTCTCGCATTTATTTGTTCCTCTGTAAGCGACGATATTCATGCCTATCCGCCAGATTCATCAAGACCACGGTGTTGAATACCTTCATCTAGGATGAGGGACTGACTAGCCAATGGTTGGCGAAACATCTTTAGAATAACGACACCCAGGTGTTGCACATGTGTTATTCATCAGCAACTTGCAACAGGGAAAGGCTACCTGGCTAGGAATTTTAATAATGTCGCTAGGGGAAGGGGAATCGACACTTCTTTAACATTTGAATAACAGTTATTTCCAAATTCTTTGTTTATCTCACACTGAAGTATATTGAAATGCATAGTGAGAGAATTATGAGGTATTGTTTACACTTGTTGTGTGATACGTTACTGAATACTCAGGAATACATGTATGCTTAACAGGTATATTAGTACCCCTATACGAACTCTCATTAAGATCACAGAGTTCAGGACTGATCAAGTCAGCAGTCGCCGTTGTCGTGGTCCTCCATAGGGCCATTGGCTACCCCACTTTCAGGTGCTTATAAACATGGTCTTGTAGCGCCCTCACCTTAGTGTCGGCAACACTAAACCCAGACAGTGTTAGAGGTGTTTTTTACCTTGACGAATAAACTAACACCACACGACCGGTAGTGACATCTAAGAAGTTGCTGATTTTTGTTGGCTAAGCCACAGACACTTAACTCATCCCACAAGATGGTATGAAAATAATCGAGTTGACAGATGTCGATCTTGTTAACGTCTAAAGTCTGGGAAACCCGGTTTAGTTCATGTTGTTGCCGCCAGGCTGCTAATGGATACCACTCCCACGAAATTGACTTCGATTCATTCATTAATCATTCTGTTATATCTGTGCCTGACTTCAGATACATATTACAAACACATTATGGAGTCAGGATTAATTAGGCGTGATAGGTAATGTATTGGAGCTAATCTGTCAAGTTTGGACGTATGTGCACGCTGAGTGCAGGCAGGTGTACTCACCTAGTTGTGTGTGTGTGTGTGTGTGTGTGTAGGTGTAGATTCTGAGTTTTGACTAACAAGATTCGGTATGGCTGATTCTAAGTGTAATCTGTTTTGAAGGTCACTTTTTCCGATGATTAGTTTTGCCTCGGGTGAGTTCACAAGATGATTGTGTAGTTGTGTAGAGTGCACGCATTCTTAGTGCCGTCGCTTCTGCTGGCGTTAATGCTCATCAGAAACTCGTTCTGTGGAGAACAACCGTGTGACAGCGTTTCGGTCCGTCCTGGACCGCTGTCAAGTCACAACTGTGGCAAGAAAAGTAGAGAAGGCCTGAAGACAATACAATAGGGTTGTGTTAGCTGGTGGTCCTCAGCAGGACCACTATGGCTGCTGTGTGGTGTACAGTACTGTTAAGAACGAGGAGTCCTGTTCTACGTGAATGGTATACAATACCAAGAGTATGAAGAATTAGACACGTGTGCAACATCTGGGGTATCATTATTTGCAGACGTTTTTGCCATCCAGTGACTTTATCAATATAAAGACTTAATGTGAAGAAAGAACTACATACAAAAGACGAGATAGTCAGTCCCTCATCCTTGAAGTTGGTGAAGAGCAGCGTGGTCCGGAAGAATCTGAAGCACAGGCATGAAACTTGGCGCATATATAGCCCCCAAGCGTCACTGTATATGTTGGATTAGTTTGGTTCACTGTACCTGTTGCTGGATTAGTTTGGGTCACTGTACTTGCTGTTGGATTAGTTTGGGTCACTGTACTTACTGTTGGATTAGTTTGGGTCACTGTACTTACTGTTGGATTAGTTTAGGTCACTGTACTTGTTGCTGGATTAGTTTGGGTCACTGTACTTGTTGCTGGATTAGTTTGGGTCACTGTACTTGTTGCTGGATTAGTTTGGGTCACTGTACTTGTTGCTGGATTAGTTTGGGTCACTGTACTTGTTGCTGGATTAGTTTGGGTCACTGTACTTGTTGCTGGATTAGTTTGGGTCACTGTACTTGTTGCTGGATTAGTTTGGGTCACTGTACTTGTTGCTGGATTAGTTTGGGTCACTGTACTTGTTGCTGGATTAGTTTGGGGCACTGTACTTGTTGCTGGATTAGTTTGGGGCACTGTACTTGTTGCTGGATTAGTCTGAGTCACTGAATTTGTTATTTATGAGTCAGTTCATTGTTGCATTTGTTTAGGGCGGTGCCTGTGTTGGGAGGATACAATAAATCAACAAGGGTAGAGGCAAGAGATAGAGGTACGAAGTAGAGGTAGAGGTTAGTGATAAAGGGGTGTATGTCAATCCCCTGAACGTAATAATGGTTGCAAGATTGAGCAAGGTGAGTGGTCTTGGTCACAGGTAATGTGGATATGACGGAGGTAGTGTGCAGTGTCTCTCTTATTGGTCACCAAGGTCGCTGTAATGACACAAAGGTGTTAGAGAGAGAGAGAGAGAGAGAGAGAGAGAGAGAGAGAGAGAGAGAGAGAGAGATCAAACAAGAAAGGAAAGAGGCAGGATATGGGTGAAGAGCAAAGAGTGGGAAGAGGAATGTTAAAAGTAAAAGAGAGAAAAAAGGATAATAGGGGAGATACCAGAGGGTGCCGAAAAGTGCCGAAGGAGAGAGAAGAGAGAGAGAGAGGAAAAGAGGGAGGAAAGGGGAGAGGGAGACAGAAAATAATTCAATAATTCCCTGACGGGCAAGTGTTGGGAATAATTCATTACACGATTTTATTTTAATCAAATTATTGTCAGAATTCTCGTATACCACGACAAACTAATTGTTTTATTTTGAGTAATTTATGAGAATAACTGCTGTATAATTTGTGAGAATAACTGCCGTATAATTTACGAGAATAACTGCCGTATAATTCTACTTCTGTCGTTGATAATTTATGAGGATATTTACCATAGGATAAATTTCAGTGGGCGTATTATTATGTTCGATTTGTAGGCTGTATTTCTGGCGACTGCTGGCAATTATTGTGTTTACAAGAACCATAGGTCCCTCCTAGCTGGGTCCTGGTGAAGGGCTCTTCGTCCAAGGAATTGAAAGCAGCTCTCCCTCCCCACCCCACCACCTTGGATCAAATCTGGTTACCTCCCATTCCTCAGGCGCTGTGTGCGGTTGGGGGTAATGAACCAGTGGATAGGATAATGAGTCAGTGGATAGGAAGAGTCAGTGGATAGGATAATGAGTCAGTGGATAGGATAATGAGTCAGTGGATAGGATAATGAGTCAATGGATCGTTTCTAAATGTGACTTTGTTTTTTGCAGCATCAGTTTGAGCAGCTTAGACTCTGACGCAGAGGAAGCTTTCTACGATGCTGAAGACAGCACCAACACTCAGGGTGAGTACACTGAGCACTCCATCAGCACGTAGGGCGAGTACCTTGTACAGCACCAACACTCAGGGTGAGTACAGTGAGCACTCCAGCACGTAGGGCGAGTACCTTGTACAGCACCAACACTCAGGGTGAGTACAGTGAGCACTCCAGCACGTAGGGCGAGTACCTTGTACAGCACCAACACTCAGGGTGAGTACAGTGAGCACTCCATCACCCAGGGTGAGCACTCCAGCACCCAGGGTGAGCACACTAGGGTAAAACATTAGCACTCACTATATATACCTTCCACCCACTCACCAACTAGTCCAGGGATTCCCGAACTGGGGTACATCTACCCCAGGGTTCACCTACCCCAGGGTTCACCTACCCCAGGGTTCACCTACCCCAGAAGTACATCTACTTCAGGGGTACGCGGAGGTAGGTGACCGAGTCATTATAATTTGTCATATAATCATTATTTTTTTTTTAAATTTATTTGCATTCATTATTTATATACAGGAACGTAAGGTTTATAATTATTATGACAGTCTTGAGCATTAAAAAATGTAGTTCAGTGTTGTGCTTCTACGAAGATGGTTCAGCGAGTATCCTTGTGTCTTGGAGGGTGACGGAGTGTGTGTGTTAGTTAGTTACCATTTTGTCTGTGTATGTGTGTGTGTGTGTGTGTGTGTGTGTGTGTGTGTGTGTGTGTGTGTTTGTGTATGTGTGTGTGTGTGTGTGTGTGTGTGTGTGTGTGTGTGTGTGTGTGTGTGTGTGTGTGTGTGTGTGTGTGTGTGTGTGTGTGTGTGTGTGTGTGTGTGTGTGTGTGTGTGTGTGTGTGTGTGTGTGTGTGTGTGTGTGTGTGTGTGTGTGTGTGTGTGTGTGTGTGTTGTGTGTGTGTGTGTGTGTGTGTGTGTGTGTGTGTGTGTGTGTGTGTGTGTGTGTGTGTGTGTGTGTGTGTGTGTGTGTGTGTGTGTGTGTGTGTGTGTGTGTGTGTGTGTGTGTGTGTGTGTGTGTGTGTGTGTGTGTGTGTGTGTGTGTGTGTGTGTGTGTGTGTGTGTGTACACTGTACCATTGATGTGTGTGCATGCACCACTAATGGGGTACCAGCTGTGCTTGGTTTGAATGAGATACTTGTGCGACATTTGGATATCTTTATTGTTTAAACGTTTTGCCAGCCAGTGGCTTCCTTAGTCCGATACAAAAGAGAATGGTGGAAGATACGGAGTATGAGGTAATCAATCCCTCAGCCTGGAGTCGGTATGTTCAGTCCATCGAGCAGGGACTGATTACATCAGACTCCTCACTTTCTAGCATTCTTCTCTGTATTGGACTAAGGAAGCCACTGGTTGATCTTATAAGTCATTTATGTACTATGTGTTTGGTATCACTAAGGGTTTACAGGCAGAATAAATGAAGGGATCCATAATACGACAATTATACACTGCATCGAAGACATTCACGTGAGCGTCAATAACTGCTGAAGATTGTAGTTAAAATAGTAAATACACACAAGTCTAGAGCTGTGAATAGTTGGTATACCAAGATTTTGTTGCTGAAAATGATGCACTAGTATTCCACATTGAGATGTGGAATCGTAGTGCACTGTGTTCAACAGTGGCTAGAGTTGAGTCTCTGTGAGAGGTGATGGTTCTGTTCCTTACTCGAGGTGACACAGCACAATCTCAATATTTCTACAAAAATTTCCCTAACTAAGATTGGCAGTTAAAATTAGCGTACCTTTGTGACTTTTTTTTATTCTCTAGAACACTGGAGTATGTCACTACAAGGCAGGTCACAACGTTGAGTATGTCACTACAAGGCAGGTCACAACGTTGAGTATGTCACTACAAGGCAGGTCACAACGTTGAGTATGTCACTACAAGGCAGGTCACAACGTTGAGTATGTCACTACAAGGCAGGTCACAACGTTGAGTATGTCACTACAAGGCAGGTCACAACGTTGAGTATGTCACTACAAGGCAGGTCACAACATTGAGTATGTCACTACAAGGCAGGTCACAACGTTGAGTATGTCACTACAAGGCAGGTCACAACGTTGAGTATGTCACTACAAGGCAGGTCACAACGTTGAGTATGTCACTACAAGGCAGGTCACAACGTTGAGTATGTCACTACAAGGCAGGTCACAACGTTGAGTATGTCACTACAAGGCAGGTCACAACGTTGAGTATGTCACTACAAGGCAGGTCACAACGTTGAGTATGTCACTACAAGGCAGGTCACAACATTGAGTATGTCACTACAAGGCAGGTCACAACATTGAGTATGTCACTACAAGGCAGGTCACAACGTTGAGTATGTCACTACAAGGCAGGTCACAACGTTGAGTATGTCACTACAAGGCAGGTCACAACGTTGAGTATGTCACTACAAGGCAGGTCACAACATTGAGTATGTCACTACAAGGCAGGTCACAACATTGAGTATGTCACTACAAGGCAGGTCACAACGTTGAGTATGTCACTACAAGGCAGGTCACAACGTTGAGTATGTCACTACAAGGCAGGTCACAACGTTGAGTATGTCACTACAAGGCAGGTCACAACATTGAGTATGTCACTACAAGGCAGGTCACAACATTGAGTATGTCACTACAAGGCAGGTCACAACGTTGAGTATGTCACTACAAGGCAGGTCACAACGTTGAGTATGTCACTACAAGGCAGGTCACAACGTTGAGTATGTCACTACAAGGCAGGTCACAACATTGAGTGTGTCACTACAAGGCAGGTCACAACATTGAGTGTGTCACTACAAGGCAGGTCACAACGTTGAGTATGTCACTACAAGGCAGGTCACAACGTTGAGTATGTCACTACAAGGCAGGTCACAACGTTGAGTATGTCACTACAAGGCAGGTCACAACGTTGACTCTCGTTACTAATAAAATTTGCACATATATTATGTAATTGGAAATATGGAAACAAACTGTGAAGACAGAAAATTTCTCATGTCTGAAAGAATATGACCAGAGTTCCTGAGGTCAGAGAACCTGGTTGTACTCGCCTCAGTAAGCCCATTCAGAGTCACGTGTCCTCCCTACACAACGAGATTAAGTCTTTTTTCCCAGACTTAAAAGAGGAAAATGCAGAGTTCATGCATGACTTGTTCACTCTGAATGTGTGCTTGACAGAGTGCAAGAAGAATTTGCAGATTTGTGATTGACTCATGTGCTTGAAATGCTCATGAAATTCTACCAGTGATTAACTTCTCTCTCACAGATGAGCAGGGATTCATATTAACCCCCTAGTTGCTGGTATGATCTTCACGAAGCTTAACATTCCCGACAACGTACTTATGTTAGCATGGGTTATGTGTTTTGAGCATCATTAAGACCAAATCTCGTTGTAGGTTGTGGAGGATGACCACCAGGCTGGCTCTCTCAAAAACAACAGCCAGAACTGAAACTGCATTTAAATTAACAAGAATATCCTTATCAATGTTGGTAGAATTACCGACAATATGTTAGGTAAAAAGGACACAGGTGCAACTAAGGCGACATCTTATTGTGGCAACGTTTCGATCTCCAGGAGCTTTGTCAAGCAATTACAAATAATACAAGGACACAGAGGGTATATATACCTATAGAGTGAGGTACAAAGCACTTCACTCTGTACCTGTATATACCCTTGGTTGACAAAGCTCCTGGAGAGCGAAACGTTGCCACAATAAAATGTCACATTAGTTGCACCTGTGTCCTTTTACCTAACAAGAATACCCTTCACTTTCAGCTTCACAGGAGCTAAAGCAATTATAAACATTTGAAAGAATAATCAAGTATTTGCTGTGTATGCTAGTACTAATATTTTTTATATTTAGACTAATTTTCTCTTTAAATATGAAGACATCATTTTTAAATATCTTTATTGCCATGTGTGTTCATTGTTAATTTAAAAAAAAATATGCATGAAATAACAAAGATATTTCTCCATTTTTTTCGTGTAGGATCTATTCTGTTGTTTATCAAAACTAAAACCTCTTTAAGGCGTATATTGTTATATGTAAGGTTTTATTTCAGACATGATTGGTTTTTAAAACAGGTTGTGACAGAACCAACTAGAGGAAACAATCTGCTTGACTTGGTTCTTGCCAACAAAGAATCACTAATTAATAATCTTGAGGTTAATGTTGTGCTTGAAGAAAAGCAATCACAAATCACTTAGTTTCAATTTATCATGGAATTACCTAGATAACTTCATGGGACTGAGAAATTACCTGGGTGGGCTAAATTGCGATGACCTGACTATGGGTCAGGTAGGTGGTTGTTAAATATGACGTTTTTCAGAGCATAGTTCTAGCTGCCCAGACAACTTTTGTTCCTAGTAGGGCAATTAGATCTAACAAAAATGATCCTAAATGGATAAACAATAGATTAAAACATCTCATTGGTCAAAAGAGAGGCATATATAGGCGTATCAAAAGAGGGGAAGGACATTTAATAAATCAATATATTCAGTTAAAGAGAGAAAAAAAGGAATAAAAACAGAGATTATGAGGCTAAGGTCGCGAGGGGTTCGAAGACTAACCCAGAAGGGTTCTTTCAGGTATACAGAAGTAAGATTAGGGACGAGATAGGCCCACTTAAGTAACTCTGGTCAGATCACTGACAGTGATAAGGATGTGTGTGAACTTTTCAACACTTCTCAGTTTTTAATCAGTAAGATACTAGCGAAATTCCAGCAATAATAAATTATGTAGAACAGGGCGATAATAAACTATGCACTGTTAGGGTAGCTAGTGACATGGTCCTCAGACAAATAGAGAAATTAAAACCTAACAAATCCCCAGGTCCTGATGAACTGTTTGCGAGGGTGTTAAAGGAATGTAAAGAGGAACTTAGCATACCTTTGGCTAATCTTTTCAATATATCACTACAAACGGACATAGTGCCAGATAAGAACATAAGAAAGAAGGAACACTGCAGAAGGCCTACTGGCCCATGCGAGGCAGGTCCAAGTCTCCTACCGGCTTAAGCCAATGCCCCAACCTAGTCAGGGCAGGTCACATTCACTTAATGAAGGAACACGACAACTGACCTAGTAGCACAAGCTAGTCAGGTCTAACTCACACCCACCCACTCATGTATTTATCTAACCTATTTTTAAAACTACGCAACGTTTTAGCCTCAATAACTGTACTTGGGAGTTTGTTCCACTCATCCACAACTCAATTACCAAACCAGTGCTTTCCTACATTCTTCCTGAATCTGAATTTTTCCAACTTAAAACCATTGCTGCGAGTCCTGTCTAGGCTAGATATTTTCAGCACGTTATTTACATCCCCTTTATTTATTCCTGTCTTCCATTTGTACACCTCAATCATATCTCCCCTAATTCTACGCCTTTCTAGAGAGTGCAGATTCAGGGCCCTCAGTCTATCTTCATAGGGAAGATTTCTGATACGTGGGATCAACTTTGTCATCCTCTTTTGTATGTTTTCCAGAGCATTTATATCCATTCTATAATACGGTGACCAAAACTGTGCAGCATAATCTAAATGAGGTCTAACCAAGGATATATAGAGTTGAAGAACAACCTGAGGACTCCTATTATTTATGCTTCTAGATATGAAGCCAAGGATTCTATTAGCTTTATTGCGGACACTTATGCACTGTTGTCTTGGTTTCAGATTACTGCTAACCAGGACTCCTAAATCTTTTTCGCAATCCGTAATATTAAGATCGACATTATTTAGTTTATATGGAAAATGGCAAATGTAATACCTATTTACAAGGCATGTGACAGGTCCTTGCCTTCGAACTACAGATCAATAAGCCTTACCTCCATATTGAACATTAAAATGGTATAAAATACCGACAGGTTGTTAGGTAAGACACATATGCAACAGTTAGGAACAATGCTCTTCTCCAGACTGAGGGACTGACCACCTCAAAACTTTAAGGGTGATGGACTGATTACACCGTCTTCAAGTATCTTCTGCTTCTATCAACTTTTCTGTACTTGACTGAAGAAGCCTACTGTGTAGACGAAACGTTTCATAATAAAGATACCTAACTGTTGCATATGTGTCTTACCTAACAACCTGTCGGTATTTTATACCATTTTAATGTTCAATCTGTCAGACACTGCAACACAAGGGTATCTTGGTACAGACCTGCAATCAACTTCGACAACTTCCACTAGTGAGAGGGGCTGGATTTGAGAGGGACCTGACCTCTCAACATCTGAGTTCTTACCTCTCCTAGTGGCCTACGGCTCACCTCTTGGCGCTATAAAAAGCTCCATCCTGTCACTTCTCCATATTGTTTCATACTATGGAACAATGCTCTTCTCCAGACTGAGGGACTGACCACCTCAAAACTTTAAGGGTGATGGACTGATTACATCGTCTTCAAGTATCTTCTGCTTCTATCAACTTTTCTGTACTTGACTGAAGAAGCCTACTGTGTAGGCGAAACGTTTCATAATAAAGATACCTAACTGTTGCATATGTGTCTTACCTAACAACCTTACCTCCATAGTTGGTAAATTTATGGAATCAATTATTGCCGAGGCAGTTCGTAGCCGTCTTGAAAGGCATAAATTGATTAATGCATCTCAAAACGGTTTTACAAAGGGACGTTCCTGTTTTACGAATTGATTAACTTTTTTCACTAAGGTATTTGAGGAGGTAGATCATGGTATTGAATATGATATTGTGTATATGGACTTCAGTAAGGCTTTCGATAGAGTTCCACATCAGAGGCTATTGAGAAAACTTAAGGCACACGGAATAGGAGGAGAAATTTTTTCCTGGGTAGAGGCATGGTTGACAAATAGGCAGCAGAGAGTTTACATAAATGGGGAGAAATCAGAATGGGGGCACGTCACAAGCGGTGTTCCTCAGGGGTCAGTGTTGGACCCTTTATTGTTCACAATTTACATAAACGACGTAGATGAGGGAATAAATAGCGACATAAGCAAATTTGCTGATGACACCAAAATAGGCCGTCCAATTCATTCTAATGAGGACTTTAGAGTGCTCCAGGATGATTTGAATAGACTGATGCAGTGGTCGGAGAAGTGGCAGATTCAGTTGAATAAATGTTGGACACGAAAATAACCATGCCACATATAAACTAATGTAGATCTTAATATTACTGATTGCGAAAAGGATTTAGGAGTTCTGGTTAGTAGTAATCTAAAACCAAGACAACAGTGCATAAGTGTTCGCAATAAAGCTAACAGAATCCTTGGCTTCATATCATATTTAGATTATGCTGTACAGTTCTGGTCACCGTATTACAGAATGGATATAAATGCAATGTGAAAACGTACGAAGGAAGATGACGAAATTGATCTCATGCATCAGAATCTTCTCTATGAGGATAGACTGAGGGCCCTGAATCTGCACTCTCTAGAAAGGCATAGAATTAGGGGGGGATATGATTGAGGTGTGTAAATGGAAAACAGGAATAAATAAAGGGGATGTAAGTAGCGTGCTAAAACTAGCCTAGACAGGACTCGCAGCAATGGCTCTAAGTTGGAAAAACTCGGATTCAGGACGGGTATAGGAAAACACTGGTTTGGTAACAGAGTTGTGGATGAGTGGAACAAACTCCCG